>NC_022015.1:83751256-83763874 GCF_000317375.1 Microtus ochrogaster
TCTCTCTCTCTCTCTCTCTCTCTCTCTCTCTCTCTCTCTCTCTCTCTCTCTCCCCCCTCTCTCTCTTTTAAGGACTTTATCCTTTTTCTTTTCTCTCCCAATCCTACATATATTTTTAAACACACTGTAAACCATTTAGAGGCTTTCTTCATTCCATTCTTTGAATCTATCTTTACTGTATCTCACCTTTTCTGACCACATGAGTCTTTAATTTGCTAACTGATATGGCTAGGAATAAAGCTATGGCTTTGTTCAACTGGATCCATCCCATTCCTTAGCTTTCTAAGAGTCTAGCCTCATGGCAGAGGTTCTGATTGGAGTCATGTTTATTGCTACAACTCCATGGTGTTTCAAAGTCCCTGCTACCAAGAAGCATGCTATTGGCTATTCATCAACACCATTTAAGTGTTTGGTGGTGGGGCCTCTTAAAAGAGCTGCAAGGTTTTTACAGCTAAAGCCAAATCAGGAAGCCTCTCTTAAATGAGACATGCTTACCTCTAGCAAACAGAGTCCACCTGAGAAAATGCTGCTACCAAGAAGCCGTACTTAACTCTGTTCTTTTGCATCTAGAATTGCTTCTCAAACACTCTCATGTTTTAAATGAATTTAGCTGTCTACGTTGGCACCATTTGTTGACTGAGGTTTCTGTCCAGCCCACCCCTGAAGGCCCGAGACCCAGAATGGTGGGTAGAAGAGGGGTTGGCAGCCCTACTGACATGAAGGAGCTATGACACCGTGCAGAGGAAAGAGCAATGGCAAGGGCCTGTGGTAGGCACAGGCTGGACAAGTTCGTGGTTTTCTAGAGTGATATGATTGGGAGAAAGAAAGAGCGAGGTAGGATGTGGCTCGACCATACACGTGATGGTGGCCAGAATGTTGGCATCTTTCTCAGCAGCAGGAACCCATGGGATAGCTCTAGGCATGGACAAAATGGATTTTTCTTTTGTTTGTTCTTAGTTGTTTAAAACTCACTTGGAAGAAGAGTGCAGGAGAGCACTCTAGAGGCCAGTAAGGAGCAAGGCGTCTGATTGGGAGACGCCGTGCCCTGAGCCTTCAGGGTCCTGCCTGAGCCAGTGGCCGGATGTCAGTAATTCTGTGTGCAGAAGCAGGTGGGCCTGAGCCCACTGTGGCTTTCGTGGTTCTTGCTGTGCTCTGAGAGTCTTGTGAGCTCACTACAGACCTGAGCATGGATGAGAACACTAAACAGAATCTGCAGCCAGAAATGAAAACACAGGGCCTTTGGGAAACCTGGAATGGAGTTTCGTGCTGCCTGTTGAGACCTGATTCATCCTTTTAAGTTATCTTTTTGTTTTTATTTATGTGTATGTATGTGTCTGTGTGACTGCGCATGTGTACTGGTACCTGTGTAGTCCAGAAGAGGGCGTCAGATCCCTGGAAAGGAAGTTACAGATGATTGTGAGCTACCTGACTTAGGTATTGGGGACCAAAGTTGGGTCCTCCAGAAGAGCAAGTACCCTTAATTACTGATCATCTCTACAGCCTACTGGTCATTATTTGCTAAATATATTTTTATTTCCTAAATCCATTTATATTTAGCAAATTCGAAGAAAGTACTGTATTATCTATTCTACCTTAGTGAGTTCAAAGTTTTCTACCTAAACCACTTTTTTAAAATGTGTTTTAAATCTTAAAACGTTTTCTTAGATAAACAACTTAAGCGTTTATGTTTCTCAGCCTTATAAACTTTATATCTCTTATGTAAATTGCTTTTCTGAATTTAGTAACAAGGAAAATACAGCTATAACTGTCTAATCTTCAATCCTATCAAAGATCTGAGAAGAATATCGCACTAGCTGAGTAAATAGGAAGTGCAGAGCAAGCAACGTCCAAAACAATAGAAATGACAGAAACATCTGGCTGCCTGGACAGTCACCCAAGGCTCCTCTGCAATGTTGGGGCTTCCATCTTCAGCCTAGAATATACAACAGACTTTTCTGTGAGGCAGGGATTGAAGGACTGTCCTACCTTGTCTTGCTGAAGTTCAACAATTGCCTTTTGTGTCCTGCTTGACCAGTTTGTATAGCACATTATCTGGAGTTGAGGCGAGGGTAATTTCTTGCCCCAGCAGCTAACTTTGCCACATTGAAGGCAAACTCCATTTGGAGTTTTGTAGCAGCATAAATGAATGCAGACAGATTGTAAAAAAATATACACAGCTTTAATGGGGAAAGAGACTTATAGTACCATGGTTCCCTCAGAGAACAGGAGCAGAAGGGGTGGTTGGGCACACACTGGGAGATTTATAGGTAAACATTAGCCCAAGGCAGACACGCCCCCTAAGGCTGGGCTTAACCCTACACAGTTTTTTCAGTGCCCATCATCCTTTTGTGAAGTACATTGGTGCTGCCAGGAGCAGATTGTCTCACTGTCATGAAAAGCCTTATGTTATTAAACCACATTAAATGCCATATTCTGTAGGTCTCTGAAGTATTTGAAGAACATCATCTATCTAAAATATATCTCACTTTGACCTTGAAAACATACCTATATGACTAAGTTTGTATTAGATGACTACTAACCTACATTTGTTAATTATTCTAAACAGTTTTTAATAATAGTCTTTAATGACTAGAACTTTACGCTATGTTTTAAAATGAGCTGCATAGGCACAATACCTTAAACAAGAGTAGAAACATACATACAATATGTTAAAACAAAAATAACGGTAACTTTGTATTAATAACATCTTTAGGGGACCCTGAGAAAGTTGGGATAACAATCATGTCCTGGGAAATCTATTTTTTGTTATCCAAACTCTGTGTGATGGGACAGTGCAGGGCTTATCTGAAGTAGTGGGTAAGGCTGGACCATCTCAGCTAGCAACTTTGATGTTGTTCTAGATGCAGAATTTTGAGGAAACTGCGACAGAGGCATTCTGAGAGGCTGGATCACCTGGGCTATTTGTCTTTATTTGAAAACACACAAACTTTTAAAGGTAACATATGTATCTGCATTAACACAAGTATGAAATGTGTGGGGTGCACAAGTCAGCTAAAGATGATGTTTTTGAAAGATAATTTTTTTTCTATGTTTGAGCAGATAAAAGGCATATGTTAACTTTTTAAGTCCATTTGGACTATATAACCAAACCTTTTTCCATGCCATATGAAAAGAATTTTCACTTATATCCTTGGGCCTCACTATTGGTCATTCAGCTTTTTATTGAGCCAATTGTAGGGCACTTTAGACAGAGACACATCTTCACAGCACAGATAAATATTCCTCAACACCTTCCCTCCCTCTTCAACTTTGCTCATCTTTCCTCTGCCTTTGCTCTGCCCTCTCTTGGCCAGCTCATCCTTTGGCCTTCTCAGGCTACATGTTGAAACATGGTCGTTGAAAATTCTCATTTTGCCATTTGTACTGACTCTGTGACCATCACTAAATGGTCGAGGGATAGGCTGAGCAATTAATGTGTACCAATATGGCAGCTACCCCCACAGTTTCTAAGGGATAATGGGCGTTAAAAGGAGAGAAACCCAGAGAAAAGGGTGCCCCAAGCTGCTGAGCTCTTCGATGACAGGAGATGATCTCACACTTGTCCATGCAGATGTCAGTGTGTGCACTGAGCCCTGGCTGCCCCTCCCTTTTTTCCTGGCTCATTCTCAATGCCTTCTCAAATAGTCCCTTCCTCCTTTTCACTGTTTCTGTGTTCTGTGCTCTAAGCTGATCCCAGAGTCTGCTTGCCCACAGCCGGCCCTTCTTAAGAAGGTAAATTCGATGGTATACATCTGCGGTCAGGGCAGAGCTGGTGTTTAAAGGTTGTTTGAGTTGTTTAAAGGTTGTTTGAGTTACAAGGAACCATTAATGTGGACTGACCCAAAACACCAAGAGGAGGAGATTTGGCTTCATTTTGAAAACTAGAATTTAATAACTGATAAAATGGGCCAGTAGGTGAAGGTGGTTGTCACCAAGCCTGATGACCTGAGTTCAGTCCTTGAGAAACACATAGAGTGCACGCATACACACACACACACACACACACACACACACACACACACAAATAATTGTGAGTTTAAAGTGTTGAGGAGTTCAATTTGGGGCAGGTTTGGGAGGGAAATTGTTCCTACCACCCTTCTGGGGTATCTGCCCAGGGATAAGAACTGTATATGATTTGCAATTCAATTTTTAGGTACTTTTTGTAACCATTCATTATTGTCTGTACAGCGTGTGTCCCTGTTCCGCAGTCTTGTTCCTTGTTTTTTAAGCAAATAAGTTAATAGCTGCCTTTTCAAATAATGAGGTAATGTTCCAGGTCCTATCTTTACGGAAGCACAGGCCTTTGATTTCCCCTGTAACATTCTCTCCAACCCTTTATCCTCACAGACGATGCTTGCTGGTTTTGTTTTGCACGTTACTAGGGATGAACTAATGACAAATAAAATATAAGAGCCACAGCATGTTTGAGACATGACTATTGTCCTAAAAATTGTTGGGGGTCTTTACATTACATTTGTATGTACATTGTATGTACAGTGTATGATGAGGGTGAGGGGTCACCTCTGCATCCTGTGCATGTGTGTGCACCTGCATGCTCATGCTGTGGCCTGCGTGTGGAGATCAGAGAACAAATTCCTGGAGTCAGCTTTTTCCTTCCCACCACGTGGAGTCCAGGGATAGAACTCGGGTCGCCCTTTATCTGCTGAACCATCTTGCTAGCCCCTCAACAGAGAAATCCTTGCCAAAGAACATAGAAATAGAACTGTGCTCTTCAAGTGTGCCTTTTCAGGTCGTCCTGAACAAGCCGTGCTCTCCAGCCTGCAGGGCGTCCTACTACAATCCTAGATGGCCTTCTGTTTACTCTAGGGTGCAGGAATTGTGCCCTAAAATAAGGTTAATATGCTAAGATTCCTATGCTGCCTTAAACTTTCTCATTTTCTTCCCATTCTGGTCTTTTCCAAGTAGTCACAAAAAATGCTGTATAAAGCCAGTCCCAGGGCTGCCTTTGTTGAGGAGGTAACTGAGTTAGGGGACCCAGTTTAAGAAAAGCCGCAAATTACACACCAACTTCCCCCAAATGGAAGTTGAGAGTTGGGAGTACTGCCCTAGATTTCAATATCAAAGGCAGTGTTTGCTCCCAGAGGGCGTTACTAGAGAAAGTGCTCACCAGGAGGCTGTTCCGTGGGGAGTCACTACCCAGCCAGAGCAGAACTTGACCTTGACCATGACCTTGGGACTGTGCACTGACCCCGTGAAGCTCCTGGCCTGTGGGTTGCAGGTGCTAACAAGGAAAGGAAGGCTGTGTGTGTTTTGAACTTGGTAGGTTTCAAAGCTCTTTCAGGCACCTTATCCTCTTCGACATGGGCTGTGAAAATCAAACCTCCTCATCTCCATTTTCCCAAGCCAGCTGCTGACCGAGCCGTGGGGCCCGGGAGCTGGAATTAGTGGACTCTGTCCAAGGGTCCCCTGCACACCACTGTGTGAATCCTGGAGCCTAGAGATCATCCTTAGAACCATGGATGATCTCTGAGAACAGGTAACTCGTCAGTTGCTTTATCTCGAAGCCTGTCAGTGCTTTCCTTCCGTCTGAGGGTCACCATTGTCCACACACTTGGCATGCCCCTGTGTGCTCGCTCTTCCCCAAGCCAGCCAGCTAGCCACTCCAGCCTCCATCATTCGTCTAGAACTGGAATCAAGGTGGTATCTGCCCTCCTTTATGAGTTGACTGAAGGTTCAGGGAGGAGATGCAGCCGGGAGTTTTAGCAAACTCCATGGGTACTGACAAATGTTAGTTGTTTTTTTTTTTTTTTTTTTGAGATGGCTAAAATAGTCAGTAGACTCTTTATTGCTTCTGAGGTGTAGGGCTCAGGAGCTCTTGGTGGGACGGGTCCGTATCCTCCTCACCACCACAGGCTTCTGGCTTCGTAGGATGGCACTGGCCCTGCGGATGGCCGCCATGCGCAGATCGGGACGGTACTTGTTCTTTCGGATCACGTGCCTGATGCTGCTCAGGGTGGCCCGTGCATTCTTGTTGATGGTGGTCCTTACGTAAGAAGTAGCTGGTTTGCGCTGACCGGATCTGCGTTTCATGACCACCAGGACCCCTTTGCCGTTGGCCGCGGGCTCCACTCCCACTGTCTTGCGGTGAATCAGCTCGTTGTAGCGGAAGGAGTTGCGGGCTTTCAGATTATTGGGTTCCGTGCTGTACGTCTGCTTATTCCTCTTGATCAGGAAACTGGAGCAGTTCCGAACGACCATCCATTGCAGATGCGCAGACATGGCGGCGCCTCCTCTTCTATGGCGGACGGAGACGGAAAGAGCTAAATGTTAGTTATTGTTAGTGATACCTATAAACGGGCATCGGACCCCTTACCTACCCCTTGCACATCTGCTGGACACCAGAAAGTTCCTGGGGTAGGGAACCCTGCATCTGTATTTTAGTTCACACGGGGAACACTGTCTGTAGGACCACTGAGAAGGTGGCAGTGGGAACATGAATTCTACTCCTGCCCCTGTGGCATGTCCTTGAACACACAGAACCTCGCTTAGCTTACACTCAGGAAAACCCACCCTGTCTCCCCTCTGCAGCGGTGGGTGGGTGGTTTTGAATGTCAGTGTGCAGCCCCTGAGAAATCACTGATCACCACGCTTCTGTGAAGAGCTGTCTTGATTGCCATCAGGGAAGTGAGAAGCCTCACCCCAGCTCTGAAGGGCAGCATCTTATAGCACCGGTGTAAAAAGGATGCAGAGGTGAGATCACTCACCCTTGCTCCTTTGTCCCTCTCTCTCACTGCGGAGATGCTTTGTGCTGTTTGCTGCTGCAGATTCCTTTGCAGATTCTGGGACCAGGGTTCTCAGGCTCCCAGGGTGGACTGGGGAGCGGCAGCTCTCTAGGAATCCCCACGTCTTCAGCAGCAGCTCGTGCACTGAGCAACTACTAAATTCTCTGCATCTGTGGCATGAGACAGCATTGTTGGACTCCTTCAGCTGTGTCATCCCAGCAGGTGTCTGTACCCCAAGTACTAGTTGGGGGTCGAGACAGTTTAGCTAAAACAGCGAGCTCCACATTCCTGGAGAGACTGTCAAAAAAAAAAGTTGGAAAGGAGGAGAGGGAAGGCACCTGGCATCATGCCTGTACCACGTTCACAGCCACATTTTTAAAGTAAATAAATAGCGTTGGCATCCCTGGAGGTCTTTATGGTCCTCTGGTTTCAAAAGCTCTCCAGGCTCAGTAGGAGGTGCTTAAATCGGTGCAGCCCTTTGTGTATTGGCTCTTTGCTGTGTCTGTTTGTGACTTCCGTTCTCGTGCTTCCTGCTGTCCCTGTTGCAGGAACATTGCTCAGTTTAGCCACTCACTGTAAACGGGACTGTGGGCTGTTTGCTGTCTGGGACATAATAAACAGGGTAGCCCTGTCTTCTAGTAAACGGTTGCCTGACCCAGGGCAGTTAATCTGCTGTGAGGTTTGTGTAAATTTGGTACCCAGTGGACGCCCCACTGGGTCCCCACGGGCCTCACGAGTTCATGGCAGGTGCTGAGCCATCCGTGTTCCACGCTGGCCACTCTGGGAGCTGTGTTCCCCTTACTCCGTTGAAACGTGACACTTACACAGCACTGTCTGTCGCTGTGGGTCTTCTCTTCACAAAGCAAGGCCTCCCTGAGCATACAACTGCCCAGACTGCTTCCATAGCCTCTAACTGACTTTCTCTAACCTAAGGTCAAAGAAGAAAAAGGAGAAAAATATCTCTCCATGCCCAGTCAAGACCACCCGGGTCCGAGAGCCCGCTTACGAGTACAACATGAATTTTGAGAAGATGGGAAAATGCATCATCATAAACAACAAGAACTTTGACATAACAACAGGTGAGTGTCGGGGACTGGCCAGCCTCTCCTCATCCTCCCACTTTCTCACATGGCACCAGAGACATTCATCAGAGAGTGCTGTGTGTAGTGATAGGGGCGGCAGGGCTGCGTCCCCAGCACCCCAGCAGTCTGCTAGCTTATGCCCAAAATAACAACACACAAACTGTATTCATTTAACACTGCTTGGCCCATTATATCTAGCCTCTTCTCGGCTAACTCTCACACCTGGACTAGCCCATTTCCAATCATGTGTGTAGCACCCCAAGGTGCGCTTACCAGGAAGATTCTAGCCTACATCCATCCTGGGTCAGAGCTTCATGGCGTGTGTCTCAGAGAGCAGAGCTATTGGCATCTGCCCGGGAGAAAGGAGCATGGCGTCTCTGAGCTCACTTCCTCTTCCTCCCAGGATTCTGTTCTGTTTACTCCTCCCACCTATGTTTTAACCTATCAGGGCCAAGCAGTTTCTTTATTGCTTAACCAATGAAATCAACAGATTGATATATGACACTCCCACATCAGCTGTGCTAAGCCCTCTGCCAGCGGTCGGTTGTCCATATCCGGGAGAGAGGGGTGCAGAGAATTTTCTGTCTTGAAGGACTGCCGTGTGCTATAGCTAAGAATCAAGGAGACTGTCTTAGTTTCTTTTCCTATTGCTGTGATAAAATGGACTGTTTAATTGGGTGAGGCTAGATCACATGACATTGGCAGCCAGTACTGGCCATCCCAAGACCCATGTGGTTTCGCTTACCACGAGGAAGAGCCTGTGGAGTGGAGGCTGAGTCCCGCCTCTTGAGTTTGCTTCTAGTGCCAGTAGGGCAGTGAAGATGTGATGTTGGAAGGTGTTTTCTGCTTTAGCACCAGGTGTTGGAGCCGCATGCTGCACCTGACCTGACGGGAACCTGCCCTTGGCATTGCTCACCCCCACTCCTTGCTTCACCCCTGCAGGTATGGATGTCCGGAATGGGACGGACAAAGACGCGGAGGCCCTCTTCAAGTGCTTCCGAAGCCTGGGTTTTGATGTAGTCGTCCACAATGACTGCTCTTGTGCAAAGATGCAAGAACTGCTTAGAAAAGGTGAGTGCAAGCTACCCTTGCCCATCCTACCCGCTGTGCCGGGAGGAACCGGATCTTGGCTCTGGAATGTTGGGTATAGATTGTATTTGTAATTATGTAATTATGTGGGTGGACTTTGGAAAGGGTGAGAGAGAAAGAGACTGGAAAGTAAGTTAGGTGTCAGATCAGACTTCAAGCGCTGTGCCCATCTCTAGGAGAGATGTGTTTACTCTACACCAGGCCTTTTAACATTGTGACACAACATTGATATCTGCCAAGTTCATGCTCA
Organism: Microtus ochrogaster; assembly: GCF_000317375.1. Classification (NCBI taxonomy): domain Eukaryota; kingdom Metazoa; phylum Chordata; class Mammalia; order Rodentia; family Cricetidae; genus Microtus; species Microtus ochrogaster. The sequence continues at coordinate 83,760,421 of NC_022015.1, forward strand.
TAGACCATGTAGAGTTACAGAGTCAGTCCTAAAAGGATCATAATGTGTTAGGTAAGTTTCCCACTTAGCGTTGAGCCCAGGCTCATAGATGTCCTGCCGCACAAGCCGTGGGAAGGACACCATTGGGGTACTCTCACGCTTGGGGCAGGTGCATGTTCTGAACCTGGAATCATACCTGTTCAGTAGACGGACCTACGGCAGCAGAGGGCTCAGCGGTTCTTAACTATATATCTGGAAAAGAAATATTTTATGTAGCCTTTCTTATTTTCCTGTGAGTTGACGACTTGGGGCCAGAGGGTGGCTCGGTGATTAAGAGCGTATACTGCTCTTGCAGAGGGCCTAGGTTTGTGTCTGAGCACCTGTGTTGGATGGCTCACAGCCACCTATTACTCCATCTCCAGAGGACCAGAAGCCCTTGTCTGGCCTCTGCAGGCACCTGTACTCAATTGCATATAAAATAAATCCTAAAAAATATGCATGACTCACCTAAAGTACCTGGGTAAGTGCCAGCACAGAGGCGATATCCCTGAAATTCTAAATCTTTTTCCCCCATGGCAAATTTGGGATTAGCTAGTAGGTTGTTAGTGTCGTGGCCATAGATTAGCTGAAGCCAGTCAGCTGTGTGCTCCGTGACTTCTTTCCTGATTCCTGGATTGACGGCCATCTGCTATTTTTTTCTGTTAACTTTCTAGTTTAGCATGCAGAGCAATGGACGTCACGTGTGTGTGTTCTCATTCGGCTCCCCCCTCTGCTCCCCCCTCGCCCCCTCTTCCCGCCTTCTTAGCCCATGCGTTCCCTTGACCCTTCCCCATTAACGTCTCCACTCCCCTCATGATCCCCTTTCTAGTTTTATAACCTACATACATATGTAAGCTCACACATACGTGTTTACATGCTTTCAAAGCTAGGTTCCACACACCAGCGAAAACGCGGGGTCTTTGCATTTGAGCCTAGCTAATTTCACTTAACACTGTGATTTCTGCTTCAATCTGTTTTCCTGTAGATGTCATGATTTCAGATTTCTTTACGATTGTGCAAAACTCTATTGTGCTTATGGGCCACGTTTTTCTTATGTGCTTTCTGTTGCTGGGCTAGTTCTGTCCCCTGGCTACTGTGACTAGTGCAGCGGTAGACATGGATGTATGTGTGTGTCTGTGGCAATTTGTTACAATAGTAAACAATAGTAAACAATATAGTAAACAATAGTAAACAATATATATATTGTTTACTATTGTAACAAATTATGTGTAATACAAAGTCACTGCTTTAATCATTTTAAAGAGAGCAATTCAGTGGAGTTAAGCAGTCACATTTAGGATTCATTTCATCTTCCATAACCAAAGCAACCTGCCAATTAACCATGTGCCATTTTCTCCCCACCCCCGCCAGCCACTGATACTCTCCTTTCTATTTTGGTATCTCACCTATAGAAATCCTACAGCATTTGTCCTTTTTATGACTGGCTTATTTTACTTGGCCTAATGTTTTCCTTTCTTTGACAAATACTTTCATGATGCTTCTTATGTATCTCAATTTTAAAATAGTAACTGTAGCTGGATGTGGTGGAACAGACTTTTAATCCCAGAACTCAGGAAGCAGAGGCAGGCTGAATTCAAGACCAGCCTGGTCTACATAGCAGGTTCCATGCCAGCCAGAGCTACACAGTGAGACCCTGTGCCCAAGAAATAGGAACTCATTTGATAACCACCATAACCACCTCTTTTTTATAGACAGACAAGAAAATGGAGGTTAACTAATCTTTCCGGCACCCCAGAATCAGCCCGCAGTGCCGCCTGTTCCTCTGCTCCCCAGGGTCCTTTAATAGCTATTTTCGTGCCTGGGTTTTGTCTAAGAGAAATTCTAGAATTCTCCCCAGCAGTTCCCAGTCTCTTCAGGGAGGTGACCCAGCCCGGTCCTTTGAGAAGGGGATGCTGTGCTCTTCCCTGGCCCTAAACAGTCAGTTGTTTCTGGAGCCCCAGCCCTAGTGCCTTCTGTATTGACATTGCTTCCCTGCAGCCTCCGAGGAGGACCACAGCAACTCAGCCTGCTTCGCCTGTGTCCTGCTCAGCCACGGAGAAGAGAATCTAATTTATGGGAAAGACGATAAAACGCCGATAAAGGATCTGACGGATCATTTTAGGGGCGATCGGTGCAAAACCCTGCTAGAAAAGCCCAAACTCTTCTTCATCCAGGTGATTTGGGGGTGGGGAGCAGTGACATAGTGCCAGGGGTGGTGTGTTTCTGTGCGGTGTGCAAACTGAAGCTGGGCGTTCTGCCCGGAAAGGGTTGGCACGGGCACTTGCTTCATTTCTGGAAGGGGTTGCTGAGCTTCGCTTTGTGATTTGACTCAGGCCGCGTGGCTATCTCTTCATCAGCTGGCCGTTGAGCTCCTAGGGCACGGCAGGGAGCTGTACACACAGTTTCAGTTCCAGCCCTGGTGTGATCTCTCCTTTGATATGCTGTAGGCATGCCGAGGGACAAAGCTGGACGACGGGGTTCAGGCCGACTCCGGGTCTATCAGTGAAACCGAGACAGATGCCAGTCCCAAGCACAAGATCCCGGTGGAAGCTGACTTTCTCTTTGCTTACTCCACAGTTCCAGGTACCCCGTCCACTGTCTGCTGGCCTTACCAATCCACGGCCCTCCATGGACATCAAGGCATGAGGGCTGTATTGGTCTCCCACAGTAATCCGTTATGGTTTTAGCAACCCTAACCCAAAATGTTTGGAAATTTGGAACTGAATCAGTATCCTGCTCAGAAGTTTGGACTCGGAAGCATATCAGATGTCACACTTCCTTGTCAGAAATGGGGCTTGGGCTCAGCTGCTCGCAGTTCAAGCATGAGGACCCAGGACTGAATCCCCAGCACCCATATAAAAACCAGACATAGCAATGTGTGCTGGAACCCCAGCCCTGGGTTTGCAGACAGAGTACCCTGGAGGCACACTGGCCTGCCACTCTAGCTGAGTTGGCAACCTCCAAATCCAGTGACAGATTCTGTCCCAAATAATAAAGTGGGGATCTTCAGTGGAAAACACCCAGCATGGACACAGGTGCCTGCACACAGGTGCACACAAGCTCATACACATTCACATATACATACTACACACCCCAAAAAAAGAAGGGAAAAAAAACATTGTTCAACCAGTCAAACCCACCCAGATGTTCTGATGTCTGGAGCACTTCCTCTCATGCCCAGGCGTGTAGGATAGCAGATGCCCAGTCTTTCCTGGACAAAATGACTTGAGCCACATAAACACATTATCTGGGTGTTCTAGAGGTCAGAGCCCCAAAGTGAGTCGGCAGGGCTGCCTCTCCGCTGAAAGCTCAGGGGGAGATCTGTTTCCTCTTTTTCCCAGCATGTTAGAACCTCCTCTATCCCTTGGTTTGTGACCTCTCTCTTCAAAGGCCAAACACCTCAGGTCTCTCTGCCCGGCTCTCTGTCCCTCCCCCC
>NC_022015.1:83763974-83769677 GCF_000317375.1 Microtus ochrogaster
CCCACCCCCGTCTTCTCTACCAACCCCACGAACACACTCTTTCCCCTCAGCCTTCCTCCTCTGTCTGCGACTGGGTCTGCCTGGGCAACCCAGGACTGTTTTTCCATTTCGAGTCTATTGTTTTAATGACATCTGAAAAGCCCTTTTAATCATGTAGGGAAACCTAGTCACGGGTTCCAGAGTTACGTGTGTCCATCTCTGAGGACCATTCTTCTGCCTACCAGAGAATTCCTTCCTCTCCCCAGGAAAGTGGATTTCTGTCCCTTTGTGTTACTTACTAGGATTAATAATAATAGCAAGACTTTCACAACAAGCAATAAGTACATATAAGTAACTACGTTATGATAAAAATTATGTCATTTTGAATAATTATAAAGCGTCTCCCCTGTCATCCTTATAATAATTGTGTAGGTAATGGAGAAAGTCATTGTTGCTTTAGCAGTTGAAAAATTAATTGAACTTGGGTGAGCCTCAAAAATGTGTCCAGGGTCAAATTTCAGTACCCAGATGCTCTGTTTCATGTCTCAGACCAGGATCATTTATGCTGTGGTCAGGGCAGGTACCCCACAATGCCCTGAATGAGTGTGGCTTCTTGTTATTTACCAAGCCCTATGTTTTCCCACGTCTGTTCGGTACAAACCTTTTTTTGGTTGGGCACAGACCCTCGCTGAGTGCGAATTCCCAGGCTGTGTAGGAATTTGCAAAGGCATGGTGTTAGTTACAATAAATAAGTCGGTGTATCTGGCAGGCTCTACGGGTGGCTTCTGTGAAGATGGTGACATCACACTTTTAAACACTGTAAGAGAAAGTACGTTGGTCCTCCTTCTCTTGGGAGGTTGGCAGTGCGAGGATTGGTAGGCGTCATTGTGAACAAACCCAATGTGGAGTTGGAGAGGCTTAGAGCAAGTCTTGAAGGACTGGAGGAAGAGGGCAGACTCCTCCAGGGCCAACAAGGAAGGCTTTCCTCCATGGTACTGCCATCACTGACTCCTGAGTTCAGTCACCGTTCTGTTCTAGGTCAAATGCCCAGTGTACTTGCCAGACACGAGACCGAACGGGTCATAGATGTGTCAGCAGACACCTATTTCACTACCAACCGGTCTCAGAGGAGGACTCTTCCTCCTTTGTAAATGGCCTTCCTTCTTCCTCATATGGCAGAGAAAACGCAAGAGGAAGCGCTCCGTCATATCTTCTCATAAAGACTCTAACCTTACTGGGCCAGGGGCCTACCCTCCTGACCTTGTTAACTCAATTCCATGAAGGCTATCACGCTGGAGGCTGGGACCTCTGCATGTAAACAAAGTTTACATGTTCACAGTGCACAGTTCGGTTTATAGCTCAGCATGCGTCAGAACATGGAAAGTACACAGAGGAGCCTACTGTGGGCTGTGTGTGCAGCCAAGCAGCCTGAACTCTGCCCTGATAAAGAAATACGAGGAAAAAGTCCCAAGATGGCGTCTGTACTTCACACCCAAGATTTTTGCTCTCCACACAGCCTGTGCATTGGTGACTTTGCTGCAGGAGGGAGGGAGATGGTCTCCAAACACCTAGGTCCCATTGGGCTGAGAGTCCATTCTTCCCAGTAGGTGGCACAGCTAGCAGGGTTGACTAATGGATCCTCTCTCTCTCTCTCCCTCTCTCTCTTTTCCTCTCCCTCTCTGGCTGAAGGCTATTACTCATGGAGGAACCCAGGAAAAGGCTCCTGGTTTGTGCAGGCCCTCTGCTCCATGCTGAACGAGCATGGCAAAAAGCTGGAGATCATGCAGATACTGACCAGGGTGAATGACATGGTGGCCAGGCACTTCGAGTCCCAGTGTGATGATCCCCGCTTCAACGAGAAGAAGCAGATCCCCTGTATGGTCTCCATGCTCACCAAAGAACTCTTCTTCAGCCGGCCGTTGAGCATCCCTTCTAGCTGAGGACCAGCCGCCACTCACTGATGAGTCCAGTGCGATTTTCTAATCATTTTGATGCTCTCAAATGTTCAGAAATGTTAAAGAGATTTAATTTCAGGAGAGTATGTTGATTTAGCAGGGAGGAAATTTTCTGGTAATGTCTGATATTCTAGGTTTCTAGACGTTTTTTGTTTAATAATTTTGTTCATTGGATAGTTTTGTACTTTCCTTTTAAGTTTAATTTCTTGTTCATATTTCTTTTACCTGGTCATCACATTGAGTGATGAAATGCTATGAAAATGACCTCTAGAGAAAACTCGTTGGTGGTGGCATTAATGGAAAGCCAACGTCTTAGTCAAACTTGGCCAAGAGAATTCCAGTTCTTGACAAACAAATACAGCTACGATATTCATCGACCTCTCCTGGAAATCATGGCTGTTGTGTAGAGTTGGCTAGGACAGATTCTTATGCAGACCTTCCCAGGGAAGTGAAAAAACAGTTCATATTCTAGGATGCAGGACTCAGTCTAGAAAACCAGCCATTCTAGGTGCTTCAATGGGGACTTCACTTAAGAGGGTGATTAAGAAAAAGAGCCAAGCAGTAGCAATCTGCCTCGTGTGTGCCTGAGGCCCCAAGAGGAGGCTGCTTCCCTGGTCATCACTAAGAACTGGGTTAGCACTGCCTCCTAAGAGCCAGGGCCGCGGAGGGTTGTGGTACATGGAGCCCTGCCAAGGACAAAGCCACTGTCTGAGATAGAAACCGAGCCAGAGCTGAGTCCGACGCTGAGACATCCCCAGGCCTCCCCAGGCTTGCCCTCCTGTCCTCACCAGTGCCTCACCATTCCAAGGAATCTGCAAGCAGCTAGTGAGGCCCCCAGGGACCAAGGTCCCTGAGATGCAGAGCAGGGCAAGGGCTATTGAGCCGGGGAGTGGGTGTGACCGTGGCCCACATGTGAGCTTAGCTAATCAGTCCCCCTGTATGCAGAGCAGTTTATCTGTTCCTCGCTCGCCAGACCATCCACACAGGTGCTGAAGAACAATCTGTTTCTACTGCATATGAAAATAATGTTTTCGTATTTCAGATGCATCTGGGATTCTTTCAAATAGTCCAAGGTGTTTTGTTTTTTTTTTTTTTAGAATAATTTTTTGTTGCCTCTGATTCTACGAATGAAGCTTAGGGCAAAGGTCTTGGCGCTTTCTTTTCAAGGCACCGTTTTCTTAAGAATTTGTTCGTTATACATTTCTGTTTTTTCCATCTAATAAGTGTTAACAAATGTTCCTATTTATTAATTAAAATGTGGTTTAGTAACTCCTAACTGGTCCTGACTGCTTTCTTCTTGAAATTATTTCGGGCAGAGAAATTAGGGAAAATTAAAAAAGAAGAAGAGGAGGAGGGAGAGGAGGAGTTGGAAGAAGAGGAAGAAGACGACGTAGTAGTAGTTGTAGTTAGGAAATGGAGAAGATGACCCTGCTGACTTGGTCTCCATACAAAATACAAACATTTATTCTGAAGCTAGAGCACAAAAAGTGTGCAATCGCCTAGAAGTCAAATCATTTCAAAAAAGGGATAATTAACCTGTAAAAGCATTTGGGATGGACTACCTCCTATTAATTTGGGGTTGGGAGGAATCAGTGTTGTAAAAGTAGTCTTACCACAAAGCCAATTGTTTAAGACCAACTTGTAGAACTTGTCCTTGGTCCCTGCCATCAAAACTACACCAGATGGTCACAGTTGAAGTAGAGACTATGACCCTCCAGCTGCCAGAGTCCACAGGTTGTTGTAAGCAAAGTGGGCTAGTGTAGAAATAAAGGCATCCAAGTGTATGGACTGTTCATATCGGCCTAACCATTTATAAGTTCTGCCAAAGGGGAAGAAATGATCCCAAGGGCTAAGCTTTGATTATTTATTGATTTTGATGAAGTAAAGCCTTCTTTTTGCAAATTATTGACAACCAGGTTCATTTCTAAAATGAAATTATACATCTCTAGTTGTGCTCATGAGTGAGCTAAATCAAATGGTGAGAAATGGGGCCAGTGCTCTCTCAAGTGGAGACACTCGCGGATCCCCGTGTTTCATTAGGCACCACAACCACCAAGCTCACTTCTCTTGCACATTATTCAGTATCTAGATTCTCTGCATCTGATTGGATCTCTAGTTCATTCTCCACAGGCACATAAGTGATGTTTAATCCGTTACCACTTTGGGCTTCAGTGTCCATCCTTGTCCACTGCTAGTGTGGACTTTCTCCTTTTCATTGCAGAAGCATCTCTTGGTTCTCAGAGGCAGCTGGAGATAGTTTGTCTTTCCAAGTGCTGTGGTTTGGAAGAAAGAGGATTCCAGAGATTCGTGTAGTTTTCAACACCTGGTGCCCAGCCGGTGGTGCCAGTAGGGGAGGGCGGGGAACCTTTAGCAGACAGAGCCTTTCTAAAAGAAGTATGCCGCAGGGAGCCAGCTTTGGGGGTTTATAACACTGCCCCACACAAACCAGAAGGTAAAATGAACCCTTCCTTCTTGAGTTGCTTTTGGTCTCGGTATTTTTTTATCACAGCAAGAGAAGAGTGACCCCTGCTTATGTAGGTTACAAACAGTGGGTACTGCAGGTTGAGTGTGTAGTATCTAAGATATTGCAAAATGGTTTCATGTACTCAAAAAATCTGGGATTTGAGATCACTGGGATTAAGGATCCCTAGCTAATAAAATCTATCCAAATAATCCCAAACCTAAAATTCTAAAATCTGAAACACGTCCAATTCCAGGCATTCAGCTTTAGCTCAGGGATCTACAACCTGTACTTTCAACTCCTTAAACCCTGTTAAGAAAGCATCCTCATTCTTGGGTGCTCATAGAGACAGTTTGCTTATCAAGATGAGATATCCTCTCCCACGTGGGCCCGGGTTCATTCATAACTCTATGGCTACACTTTTTTTTTTTGTTAGTGTGGGAGTTGTGCACATGCCATGGTGTGCACGTGGCAGCCAGAGGATTGCTCTGTGGGATCCGTTCTCTCCTTTCACCTTTATCTGGGTTCCAAGGATCAAACTCCAGATACCAGGCTTTTCCAGCAAGCATCTTTACCTGCTGGGAGCAGTCCTTCCCAGTTCTCATTGGTCTGGAGAACCCAGGCTTTCCTTGCAGGAGAGCCCTGTGTCTTCATCACTTGAGTTTGCCGTGTGCGGTGTTAGGAGGGAGGCGGTGTTCTGAGTGGGCACCATGCACGCAGAACTGGATTTCTGCCTGTTCTTCCTCAGGGTGCCATCAGCCTATTTAAGCAGTTGGCTATTTATACATTCACAGATTGTCCTCAGCTCTATTCCTGAGCACATTTCTGTAAACCATTATAAGCCCGTTATGTTTATGAATTGCTTAAAACAGATTTCAAGATAAAGTAGTGGGATTTGTGCATGTGCCATTTAAAACCTTAGGCAGATGAACTCCTCTCTGTGAGAAAGCCTGTGGCATCTCCTGGAAGGTCACAGGCTCTGACTGACCTTCAGTCTCTTGCAGCTCATCGCCTGCCGTATTTCATCGGCAGGCTTGCCCATGACCAAGCATTGCCTGCTTGTATCCTGGGTGCACACCCCTCCCTCCTATTCTTCCTCTTTGGGACCTTTCCCAAAATGCAGTGGGCTAGGTGAGCAGCTGTGGTAGGCGAGCAGCTGTGGTAGGTGAGCAGCTGTGGTAGGCGAGCAGCTGTGGTAGGCGAGCAGCTGTGGTAGGCGGGCAGCTGTGCTAGGCGGGCAGCTGTGCTAGGCGAGCAGCTGTGCTAGGCAGGCAGCTGTGCTAGGCGGGCAGCTGTGCTAGGCGGGCA
>NC_022015.1:83769777-83781754 GCF_000317375.1 Microtus ochrogaster
GGCAGCTGTGCTAGGCGGGCAGCTGTGCTAGGCGGGCAGCTGTGCTAGGCGAGCAGCTGTGGTAGGTGGGCAGCTGTGGTAGGCGGGCAGCTGTGCTAGGCGAGCAGCTGTGCTAGGCAAGCAGCTGTGTTAGCCATCAGTTGGCAGCAGCAGCTCATCTTGGTTCCCACAGTTATAAGTGTAGCGGCATTTCACCTCTATTTTCATAAATAAAACTTGCCTGAGGATCAGAAAAGTAAAACAGCCACACTGGCCAGCCTTACAGACAAGTCAGTGGTGACACACACCTTTAATCCCAGTAGTCACACTAGTTTCCACAGAAACCAGGCAGTAGTGGTGCACACCTTTAATCCCACCTTAGAGAGGAATAAGACAGGAGGAGACAGCTCTCAATCACAGTCTCATTCTTGGAGTTAAGATCACCATTTTGGACTGAGGTCGAGGTAAGAGCCAGTGACTGGCTGTTTTGCTTTTCTGACCTTCAGGCTGAACCCCAATTTCTCTCTCTGAGTTTTTATTAATCATGCTTCATGTAAGTATCCATGGGAGAACTAGTTCCAGGATGACCCCCAGGGTGCCAAGATCCATGAATAAATATGGGCCTCCAGTGATATCTTCAATGTCAGCCTAACTGGATTTGAAATTGTCCTGTGGACTTGAAGGAACAAAAGAGCAAGCTGGCTGAGGAACAGTTTTCTCTCTTGACTTTCTGAATGCTGATGTGATGTACTGGCCATCCCAGGTCCTGCCTCCATGCCTTCTCTACCATGATAGACTGTGTACCTTCAAACTGTGAGCCAAAATTAGTCCTTTTGTTTAATTTCCTCTTGCTGTGAAAACACACACAGGCTAAAGCCCCTTCCGGGAGAAAGGTTCGTCTGGCTCATAGTCTCCAGGTACAGACCATCGGTGTGTGGAAGTGAAGGCTACAGAGACCTGAAGCAACTAGTCACAGATCCACAGTCAACCACAGAAAGCAGTGAACTGATGCCTGCCCATACTCAACGGGGGTTTCCTCACTCTTTAGCTAGTAGTCTGCCCACAGTGGGGAAGTCATCCCACCATAATTAACAGAAAGAAGGCAGCCCCCTAACAGACGCAGCCAATCTCTTCAAGACACCCCGCACTGAGACTCCTTTCTCGGTGACTACATTGTGTTTGTTGGCAGAACCAACCATCATGCAACCATCATGCTTTCTTCAATTGCTTCTGTTTGGTATGTTAGCACAGCGATGAGAAAAGTGACTGATCAACCACCCAAGGTCCCCACCTCCAAATACGGCTAGAATGTCAGTTTGGGAATTAGGCTTCCAGCATAGGAGCAGAAGTCACACTGAAGCCATAGCACCCCGCCCCCACGGCCTGTATACTATAAGCGTTTCATGTCTTACACCTGTCTCCATTCCAAAGCATTTGCTGCATGTTACAGTAGGTTCACCTGGATGCTTTCGGCGTGTCTGCAGATGTGAATTGCAGACGTCCAGATGTCTTCCTAAATAGAAAGGAAGTGTTGTAGCGCATGTCTTCACATGTAGGCAGGAGCTGTTGCACATTGAAGCCTGGAAGCTTGTATCCCCACGCCCACCTCCCATCCTGCCCTTGCGACCTACGCCAGAGCTGTATTCTCTCTCCTTGCTCGTGTGCCCTTGGGTCACAGATCGCTTTCCTGATAGACCTCAGGAGCTTGGCATTAGATATTAAGTCATTCATTTGGATTTGTAAATCATAAACACAGACACACTAAAGACATACTTGGAGATTCTCAGCCAACACCTCACATTGATGTGAAAACAGAGAAGCTCCATTAGCTTGTAGACCCATGCGTGAACAGCCCTCTATAACATGAGACCAACATCTGAAAATCCAGTGGTCCAATGAGATGGGCTGCCTTTGGCATTAGTTTTAGTTTATGTTTTCTAAATACGCCACCACGGTTTTCAGTAAAATTATTGAAGCATTTAAAGCCATACAGTGCCTGTGGAGTATAAATTTGGAAGGGCGGTAGCCTCAGGCACACAAGACTGAGGACTTCTTGAATTTTGATGGGCTGGCCTGAGCAAATAGCGCGAGGCTGACGGGGGCACAGGAGAAGGGAGTGTCGGTGACAGGATGGGTTTGGCCTACGTTGGTTAGTTTTCGCTTCGGCTGTTTAAGACATATCTCAGTCAACAAATTTTTGACCTTTTTTAAAGCAAGAAAACATTGAGATGCTTAAAAATTAGACTGAGTTTGATCTAAGATCTGCTTCCATTTGAGCCATTTGGTCGCATGATACTCATGTGATCCCTCCGTTTCCTCATCCACCTAGGAAGGTAACATGAAGATGAAGATGATGAGAGTGGAGGGCTTGGGAGATGCTTGCATAAAGATCAATAGATAGTAGACATCCAAGATGGCGGTGACATGAAGATGTGATATGGAGGTGATGGTGGCAGGAAATCCTGATGATGTGAGAATCAAGAATAGACCACCCACTTGCGCTTCCTGCCCCCAGACCTTTTGTTTGTTCGTGTTTTCTAACCTGTGTTGTCAAACTGAAGTCTTCCAGGATTGCAGGGACTGACCAGTGGAGTGAATATTTAACCCAACTCATTGCCAAATGTTGTGTTATGTTGTGTGCTTCAAATGTGACCAAGAAATAATTCTCACCCCAGAAAAGATAAGCAAACACCAGCTGAACTAACTAACTAGGAAGTTGTGTCTACGCAGCTCTAAATACAAATGGAGGCTGCCCCTCTGCCTGGGGCAGAGGCAGGTTGCTAAGAAGAAATACCTTCCATTCTAGCCACCAGCAAAACTGGAGGGAACGTGAGGGTGGAGGAGGTTGGGGCTGCAGATAGATGGCTCCTTTAGTGATTCCCAAACTTTGGGGTATCTGAACCTTCATAGACTTCCAAAGCAGTTCCTTAGCCTGCTGTGCTCCTGCTGCAGTTCCGAAGGTCTCAGATGAAAACCAGGAATCTTTGTTTAACCACTGCTGCTAGAATTTCCGATTCACACTCCGAGGAAGCAGACTTCCTGTGGTTTCTAAAGGGCTCCCTTGAACATCTGCACCAGTCTCGGCAAGGCCTAAGTTAAACAGCCAGAAAGGACGATCGAAGCACCGGAGTATTGGCTGTTTGCGACCTGCCTATCTGTCTGTTGGGTTGCAGTTTGAATGTGAAATGTTCACACAGACTCTTGCGTTTGGACCCCTGGTCTCCAGCAAGTGGAGCTGCTTCAGAAGGCTGCATGCAGTCGAGCTAGCAGCAGGAGCATTAGGAGCTGACCTTTAAGGTAAGATGCTGACTCCAGCTGTGTGTTTTCTGAGGTGTCAAGATGACAGGACCTGCTGTGTGTTCATGCTGCTGTGAAGTCCACTGCTTTTTCTTCCCTGGTGGATTAAGATCCTGAACATGAGCCGACCAAACCTTTGCTGGCTTCAGTTGCACCTCAGGTGTGCTTATACAACATCAAGGAAGGTAACTAGCATGGTACCCTCTCCCCACACTGACTGGCAAAGGATTCCGGAGATTAATGCACTCAGGGCTGGGGTGCCCTTGCCCAGGAATTTTGGGAGTCTACCTAGGAATTTTAAACTCAAGGCAACTTACTGTGGAAGGCTGTGAAGTGTAAGAGACACAAACCAGCAGCCTTCAACAGGTTACCCCAGGGACACCGGCCTCTCTTGTCTCTGGAATAAATCCCCTTGACAGTTACTGCTAGACAAGAGGGGCCACTCATCTCCACAGTGCATACTGACATTTGAGTGTTTTCATTTTTAATCATGAGTATGTAGTAGGGAAACGTGCATTTAAGAGGGTGCTGGGTCCTCTGGAACTGGAGATAAAAACAGTTAGAAGACACCCAGCATGAGTACGGGAAACCAAACTTTCCTGCTAGAGCAGTAGCTACTCTTAACCACTGAACCAGCTCTTCAGCCCCATTACTGATGTTTTTAAAGGAATTTATTTTTTCTGCAATGCCTTTCACAATTAATATTAACTAGATTGATGTTAAGTAGGGAAGGGAACAAACGATTCTCAAGCATTTCTTCTGGGGGTATAGAGCTGTTCTTAGACTCTTGGGAAGGGCTCCTGCAGACTGCCCTGCTCCCCAGCTACCGTAAGTACTGGCAAGATGGAGCAAACAAATTCTTTTGCTTTTGGGCTGCTGGTTGGGATTTTGGTTGGTATGAGGACGCCAGCCTTCTTGAGCATGCATGAATTTCACAAATGTTTACACAAGGCACAAAGAGCAGCTTATGCTGAAAAAGATATGGGTCACAGAAAACAGCTTCTCGGTAAGCAGTGATGGCCCGTTACCCAGAATCAACTATAAATTATTTGCCCCTCAGCTTCAGCAAATGTGTTTAAAGAACACTGTGCCTGGGTTAATTTAGAGTTTAGCATACTGGCAATGATCGCAATGTCTTTCTTCAAAAGCTTTGTGGTGACACTCTTTTTCATGGCTAAAAATAAGGTTTCCAAGAATATGTGTACATCTTAAGGATTGCTGTATTGATAACACATTTAATCTCCCGAGCCACTCACATGGAATGGAGAAGGTCTACTCAGTGGTTGTTCCAAGGCCCAGGAGCTTCAGAAAGTCAAGCTGAGCAAAGCACAAGGCTGGACTAGTGCAGAGATGAAGCTGTTAGTGTCATCCCCTTTTCTGCTAGTATACAAGCCGAGAAAAGCCATATGGTGTCAGACAACCTCAGCTTCAAATCCCAATTCCACTGCTCCCATATTAGACAACCCATAGGACTCTCAACCATTCCAAACATGTTCTCCATCTTAGATAGGAATCGTTCTGTTTACTGTTTCTCTCCAAGGGTGAAGTGAGACCAAGCACATAGCACAATGCATAGAATACAGGAAGCAGCCAATGCTTTTATGCCTGACCCTATGATAACGTGTGACACAGAAAGGTTCTTAGAAAAGGGGGTGAGGGTAAGGGCTACAGATGGGATTTTGATGTACACAAGGTACTTTCTAAGGATATGCACAGGAAAGGAGGGCTCTAGAGGCAAGAGAAGGGCATATATCACTCACCTGAGCTGTGTAAGAGGAGACCACCTCTAGAATTCCCAGAGTGCCTAGAGAAAATGTCATCAATAGTCCACATGGTGTCACTTTTGTCAAAATCAGATTGTTGTCAAGACAACAACGTGCACATATCTGGAAGCCCGTGTGTGTGTTTCTGAAATCAGGAACTGTCACAGAGAACTGGGACCACGACTTTGCATAGAGTCCAACCTGGCAACTGCCTATCCAGCCTCAGTTGGATGCCCCTTGCGTTTGGTTCTCCACACCATCGTTCACTGTTTCGTGATGCTCATGGAGTTCTCTGCATTTCTTTGCATCTCCCTTTGCTTCCCATAGTCTCCTGTGGATGCATAATCCCATTGCAAGATTTGTTTCCAAAACAGCTTCATCGTCTTTGGAGAAGCTCTTTCTGTTAGGGCAGCACCAAATACATCTAAATTTTTGATGTGGGATGTCCTTCTGTATATGTGTTGCTATTACTGGTTAGTGAATAAAGTTGCTTTGGCCTATGGAAGGGCAGAATATGGCCAGGCTGGAAGAGCTATAGAGAGAAAGTAGGTGGAGTCAGGGAGATGCCATGTAGCTGCTGAAGTTCTCCTCGTGGTGATACATAGATGAATAGAAATGGGTTAATTTAAGATGTAAGAGCTAGCTAGGAATATGCCTAAGCTATTGGCCAAACCGTGTTGTAATGAATATAGTTTCTATGTGATTATTTGGAACTGGGCAACCAGAAAACCAATACACAGCCTCCATTTACAAATTGTAGATAAAATTTTATTTTGGTGTAAGTACTCACCAAATATTGGATGGAACGTTCCATGCCCCTCCTACTTTGGTGTGGTTTTTTAAAATTACTTTTGTTACTGTTTTGTTTCTGTATTTGTTTAGCTAAATCTGGTAGCCCTGGAGCTAATGCTGCAGAACGTTGTTCTAGCATCGTTGTCTCGTGAGTTTGTTGGGAGAAGCCAGAGTAATAACTTGCAGGGAAAAAAAAAGTTTTTCAGACTCCATAAACATATACAATCATTAAGGACCCATTTCTTTTGGTGGGTGTTTTTGAGAAAATACTGACTCATCTCAAGCAGAAGATGTTGGAGGAAGACCTGTTTGTTGGTTCCCGGCCTCCTGAAATAATCACACAGAAACTACATTAATTAAATCACTGCGTGGTCCATTAGCTCTAGCTTCTTATTGGCTAACTCTTTTTTTTTAAATTTATTTATTTATTGAGGATTTCTGCCTCCTCCCCGCCACCACCTCCCATTTCCCTCCCCCTCCCCTGATTAAGTCCCTCTCCCTCATCAGCTTGAAGAGCCATCAGGATTCCCTGACCTGTGGGAAGTCCAAGGCTAACTCTTACATATTAATTTAACCCATTTCTATTCATCTGTGTATCGCCACATGGCTGTGGCTTACTAGCTAAAGTTCTGTTTGGTTCTGGCAGGACTCAATGGCTTCTCTCTGACTCTGCCCTTCTTTCTCCCCGCGTTCAGTCCAGTTCTCCCCACCTAGCTCTGCTCTCCAGGAGTGGCTCCATGACTTCTCTCTCCCTGCCTTTCTTTTTCCCATGCTATAGGCCAAGCCAGTTTCTTTATTCATTAACCAATAAAAGCAACACATAGACAGAAGGACCTCCCACAACAAAAAGACAAATCCTTGTGGAGCTCAGGAGATGGATGAGCCTGTCTAGGTAGGCTTCTATAGACCACAAGGAGAGGGATCAAATATGACGGTTCCCCACCTCGGACACCTTAGCAACACTATAGCCTCTGTGGTATTGATCACTTCATCCCAGAGTGAGGCTGGGCTCAGGAGTCTGTGTTCGATCCCTGCAGGTGGAGGTGGACACCTGGGGAGAAATGGGGAAGGGTGAGTTGACTAGGTAGAAAGCTGGAACCTAAGGAGGGTCTCACCCTCTAGGGAGTCTGGATAAATGGAGATAGGAAAAGCAAGGGGGCAGAGGAAATTTGTTAAAGTGGACAACTTCAATCAGCTTGTTTGTTTGTTTGTTTATAAGAAATCACAGCTCCTGCACCTAAGGCTCAGGGAACATCGGGAAGAGAGGGCAGGAGCATCCTGAGAGCCAGAGGAGCAGGATGTCTCCTGGGACTGTGTCTCCTAGAAATGTCAGGGAGGCTACACCCGTGGAGTGTCACCAGCATGGCTGCCTGAACAAGAATGAAGCCAGTAGACAGCTAACATGGAAAGGGTAAATCTTGTGGGGCCTCCACCCTAGACAAAGAACGACAGACAAATAAGGGACGGTGAGAGGAGGGGGAATGCAGGGAAAGTTCCTAGTGGTCAGCCCTGAAATCACAAACACACACAGACTGTAGACAACAGTTGAAGGAGCGGGCACAGAGGCTATGGATTTGATCTAAAGCAGGAAGTGTGTGGGAGAAGCTAGGAAGAGAAAAGGGAAAGGGGAAAATGATGTAATTATATTTTAATTTTATAAAAATATAAACCTAGGTGTGATGGTCAGCTTGACAGGAGCCAAAACCAGCAAGAAGCCACTCCTCTGGGCATAGCCACAAGGGATTTTCCAGACTAGATTAATCAAGGTGGACAGACAATGCCCTTAATGTGAGCAGTGCCATTCCACACCTGGTCAGTCGGAGAAGTTAACTGCCTAAGCAATGGCTGGACACAATAGAGCCAGATGCCTTATGCTCCTGCCCCCAATGATAGCCTACACCCCACCCCCATCCTTCCCCCATAACAGACTGCCCCATCCCCATCCTTCCCCCAATAACAGAGTGCCCCCCCACATCCCCCAATAGCAGACTGCCCCACCCCTTCCTTCCCCTATACAGACTGCCCCACCCCCACACTGTGACCCAGAGTTACCCCTAAGTTGTTTTCCTCAGGTGTTTTGTCAGTCCTATGAGGAAAACCTAGCACAAAGCAGCCTGGCCACTCTAAAAACAGACCTGGGTATGGACTACAGGTGATGGATTAGCACAAGGTAAGGAATGCTGGCACTGTGGACCATGTCCCTGCAGCCAGGCAGCCAATGGGAGCAAAGTTCACTCTCATTTGAGGGTACAGGGAAAACCAGTTTGTGACTGAACATTGTTGTGTTGGAGGGGTTTACTTTCAATGAAATCACAGTCGGCTTGACGAGGCTTGTGGGGGCTGAAGGCCAATTTCTTTCTCTTTCAGGAGATTTGGGCAGGGACATGAAAACTTACCCAGCTGACCTCTGACCAGGACCACAGCTCTGTGAGGCTCGCCACTCGTCCTTAGCTATCGATGGCACGTGAAATGACCGTATTTACAGTGACCTGTCTGTACATTTGATCAAGTGTTCCTTCAACTGTGTGTAAAGTGCTCTTCCATTACTGGGGATATAGCAGAAAACAAAACAGTCTTACTCCTGGAAGAACTCGTGTTTTGGTCAAGAGCACTGATAGTTAACACAATTCTGTGTACCAGGAAGTATTAAGTAGCAAGATCAATAAGATACGGAGTCCCTAAACAACAAAGTGAGAGGTTGGGCAAGAATGACTGGGAAAGTCTTCTCTGGGGAGATTAACATCTAGTGGGGTGGGGTGGAGAA
The DNA here is from genome assembly GCF_000317375.1 of Microtus ochrogaster. Classification (NCBI taxonomy): domain Eukaryota; kingdom Metazoa; phylum Chordata; class Mammalia; order Rodentia; family Cricetidae; genus Microtus; species Microtus ochrogaster. Next base: position 83,778,373 of record NC_022015.1, read on the forward strand.
GGGAGGTGGAGCAGAGACCTTGTGGCCCCTCCCACCAAGCCTATGTGAGAAACAGCCAGAAAACCAGGGTTCCAGGAATAATGGCGAAAGGAATGTTGACGGACTGCTGGCCTTTCAGCCATGTGAGCACGCTGGGTGCCACTGGGATAAATGAGAAACCCTTAGAGAGGCCTGAGCAGGGGGTGTCAATCTGGGGTGGTGCTGCAGAAGACTCTCGGGCAAACATCAAGGGGCTAAAATGTTGAGGCAGAAATCCTGGTGGGAGGCTGCTGGGGGGATGATGAAATGGATCAGAGCGGAGCGCCTACGGGAGGGGTGGTCATCACTCAGATCGGTGCTTTTGTCTCTCTTCCTCCTTCCTCAGATCGGTGCTTTTGTCTCTCTTCCTCCTTCATATTGGAGTATGACTGATGTATAAAGCCTTGCAGAGTTAATGTGCTCAACACAGTGAGTGCGGGTGTGTATCCATAAGGCCATCGTCACCATGGAGAGTCATGGGTTGTCTGCAATGTCCATCCCACAGAAGAGTTCTCCTAGATATGTGACCATACGGGTAGGTGGAATGGTTCCTGCTGCCTCGGTCGTGTCTGTGGGAAGTAAGGGAGCACAGAGTGAAAAAGTTTGAGGTACTCAGTAGTATCTGTGGTAGGTTCTTCCATTAACCCATTTTGCATCCACTCCCTCCATAACAGTGTCCGACTGAACTGCCAAACTTAGTGAGTTAAAATGACACAGGTGTGCTCTCGGTTATGAACGTCAGATGTATAAAACCAAGTCATATGCAGGGTGGGTTCCAACAGAATCCAAAGAAGAATCTAGGCCCCTTTCCACATTCTAGAGGATGCTCACATTCCCTGGCTGCTAGCCACTCAGTCTTCAGTCTCTTGCAATGTCTTCCTTACCCGTGTCTGTAATGTCTAGCTGAGTCAGTCTGGCCCCTCCTCCCATCTCTAGACCCTCAGTTTATGTTTTTGAATTCGCTTTTGGCCATACACAGTACCATATTCCTGAGTTCTGGAGATTGTTGTGTGGAACCATTATTTAGCCTATTATAAATTCTGTCTTCATCCTTGAAACCTTGGTTGAGTGTAGAATATTAAGCTCCTGTTATACTGATTTTCTTATCTTCAAAATTCTGAGTGCAGGGTACCCATGTGCCCATTAAAACTCCTTTCTGCAGTCGTCCATGGTGACGAGACAGCCAGTCGTATCAGTCAGTGCTCTTTGACCACTGCTTTTGCCTGGGAATGCCCATGGCCTCCAAAGCTGAGAAGCTACCTGTGCCAGTGAATCGCTGTCTTCCTGATGGCTGGCAGGAGGCAGTGTATAAATACCCCAGCTCTCAATTCTGGATGGACTAACTCCAGCACTTGTCTCCCCCAGATCATACCCCCTCCAGATCTCTTCATGTGACCCTCCAGAACCCCCCCGCTATCCCTTGCCCCCACCATGGCTCTCAGCAGGTAGATGATCTTGCCTCTTTTCATCCATGCCGATTGTAGTAGGAGACTGCTCATTTGTTTTCTGGTCGCTCAGACCTGAATAATCACACAGAAACTATATTAATTACAACACTATTTTGCCAATAGCTTATGCATATTTCTAGCTAACTCTTACATGTTGGATTAACCCATTTCTATTAACCTGTGAATCACCACAAGGCTGTGACCTTCCAGTAAGCTTCTGGCTGCCAGCTGACGTCTTTCTCCTTTGGCAGCTACACTCCATATCTCTGTTTGGATTTCCCGCCTGGCTTTACTCTACTGAGCCATTGGCCGAAACAGCTTCTTTAATAACCAATGGTAACCAAACATAATCATAGAATACAGAGGGGAATCCCACACCAGCCAGTCAGACTTTGGCTCAGCACCCTTTCACAAGCAGGTCTTCTAAAATCGCGAGGACCTTCACCTCGCCAAATCCAGGAGATGCATCCCAGTCGGATGACAGAGGACATGGTTGACCTCCCTAAACATTGCTTCTCTCTGATATCATGTTGCTGGCTCTCTCCTCATCTTTTCTCCTTTGCTGAGGTCTCCCCATCTCTTCCCATCCCCACTTCCTCCACTTTGTCTGTTCTGGTCATGGTTTGGGCAGTGATGTTGGCCATCCCAGGGCCTCTGCTGCGGCAGTGTGGTCTCTCTTCCATGGCTACAAATCTCGCAGTCTGGTAACTCTTCCCTCCTTCTGATTTCACCAGGCCTAGATATGGTAAAGGCTTGCAGCTAGTGGGTCCTGGCATTTCAACATGCCTGACTGGCTCCCTTAAGCCAACCGACACCTCTGTAAATAACTCTTAGTGAGTCTCCCCATGTCCACTCTGAGCCAAGGGATCCTGACAGACACCCTGGTTATTTCCACACTAGTGTATCTCTTTCTCTATTCCCACAGTGCCTGCTATCCAATTCATACCAATAAACATTGAAATTAAATATTCCCCCTTTTAATATAATCAACTGAAATAGGAGATTGTGTTGGCTAATTTTGGTTGTCAACCTGACATACTTTGGAAGAGGGACCCTCAATGGAGAAACTGCCTCTATCAGATTGGCCTGTGGGCATCTTCCTTGTTCCATTGATGGAGGAGGGACCAGTCCACTATAGGTGGTACCATCCCTAGACAGGTGGGCCTGAGCTATTGTGTATGAGAGGTAGCTTGGCCACATTTCCCTGTGGCTTCTGCTTCAGATCTCGTTTGACTTCCTGTCTGCACTTCCCTCAATAATGGGTTGTGACCTGTGAGCTGAAATATACCCTTTCCTTCGTGGTGTTTATTGTAGCAATAGAAAGCAGGCTAGAGCGGAGCTTGAAAGAGATTAAAACATTGAAGAAAAAACCACATTTCCCAATACAAAAGGACAATAATAAAAGCACAATATCAATTGGAGTATAATCTTATTATATGGGGTTTATCTGATTCCTTGAATTTATGATTCATATAAATTTATCTACAGCCTACTTTCTCTTCTATGGTTCAGGAAATGGATGGCCAGTCAGTTCTATTATGTTTGAAGTTGAAAATTGGGCCACTCACACCACAAGCAGCAGGAAAGCCCCATCATTGACTCACAGAGACCAGAAGTCATTTTACATCCTGGACAATATAAAGGGCAGTGGAAGGTAAGTTTCTGTGTGGGGACCACTGCTCCTGGGGCCCTCCTCCTCTCTCCCTTCATCTTCTGTACTGAGAACTGCAGCCCCTTTCCCTGTCCAGCAAGACCCCAGAGCTCATGGACAGCCACAATGACAGGATTAACATTTAGGACAGGAGAAAGAAAGGGAGTAAAAGGAGGAAGCCGCCTAGCATCCCTCCTCCCTTCTCCCTCCTCTCTCCTGACTTTTCTCCTCCCTCTTATCCTACCTCCTAGCATCCCTCCTCCCT
>NC_022015.1:83782024-83811052 GCF_000317375.1 Microtus ochrogaster
CCTGTCTCCTAGCATCCCTCCTCCCTTCTCCCTCCTCTCTCCTGACTTTTCTCCTCCCTCTTATCCTACCTCCTAGCATCCCTCCTCCCTACTATTCTGTCTCCTAGCATCCCTCCTCCCTACTATCCTGTCTCCTAGCATCCCTCCTCCCTCCTAGCATCCCTCCTCCCTACTATCCTGTCTCCTAGCATCCCTCCTCCCTTCTAGCAATCCCTCCTCCCTCCTATCTTGTCTCCAAACCTCCCTTCTCCCTCCTAGCTTCACTGCCATACTGTCTCCTGAGTCTGGACTCTTTGGTTTGCCCTTTATTGCCTATCTCCATCCTCCCTGCTATGTGGACCCAAATGTCATTTTGAAATAAAGATAAACATGACTTCAGCACTATATGGATCTAAAAGTCCTCTTTGGCGTCTGTGTCTTTGCTTTTACCAATGAATCCAATATAAAAGTGTGTGTGTGTGTGTGTGTGTGTGTGTGTGTGTGTGTGTGTGTTTAAGGGGGAGGAAATTGTTGCCTTTATTATGTTTTTCTGTTTCTAAAACCTTTACAGGCCACAGCCAAGGCTCCATTCACAATCATAGAACAAACAAGAAAAAAAAAAAAACCTCTTTTTGGAAACTTCAAAAGGATGTTGTTCCATTATCTGGATACCCACATGGAGGATGAAACAACTTAGTCCTCAGTTCCTTGATCTCCTTGTCACTGATCTTCTCTGTACTGCTCAGTTCAATGGCCTGAGTCCTGCAGCTGCTCTACTTTGGGGGCACAAGTGAGTCCAGGGCCTTGCACACAGTCTACCACCCTCCCGGGCATGTCACTCTATTTTTAAGATTACTCAAACTTGTTCTTTCTAAGAACCACCCCTCTTCCAGCCAGCTTGGACCATCAGTCTCTGACCTCACCAGGACTGCCACTCCAAGGAGCCCATTCTCATTTCCTTTATGCATGTGTCTCCTATGCCTTCCCTCTTTATACCCCTTTGATTCCATGGGTCATCATCTGAGCACTCACTTGTCAGGACACCTAACTCCTCGGTTCTTTTGTGGTACCTTCCTAGCAGATGCTAGCCCAGAATGGAGGCACCTACCACCCACCCTCCATGACTTTCCCATATCTGCTCCAGAACCGAAGATTGTCACACATAAGACAAATCTGTGCCTTGATTCTTAGCGGTTGTGAACCTCAATGGACCTACAGTGCTTCTAGCATTGGGAAAGGCAGAGGCAGAGGCAGGACATCTCTGAAGGATCCCCGAGGGTTCTGAAATGTAAATAGAGAAATAAATAGGATGGAACCAAGGAAACTGACCAGTGTAGATAAGACCCGGATGAGAGCAACCTAGAAACCAAGTAACGAGGGCTTCAGCGAGGATGGCCACTACCATTGCCTTTTTGAGCAGTCTGTCATTGAGGCTGCTATGTGTGACCAGCCAGGGGAAGGCCAGTGCCAGGGGCTGCTGCTCACTCACTCCATCCCTTCAGCTGTCTTCTCGCGCAAAGCCCAGCCTAGTTCATCAGCTTTTGCAGGAGGAGAGGAAATGGCAGTTTCAGCTAGAAGAGGTCAGTCAGATAGCTGACATGCCGAAGGAATGAGGAAGGCCGAAAGTCTTGAGGCTGCAGAGAGGGTAAAGAGATGACTGGTTTATCATGAGGTGGTGGGAAGGACAGCAAAGCTAGGGAGGTGCAGCTGAAAAACAGAGGCTAAAAGCTTTTAAGGGTCACACAAAGGTAGGCCATTTCAAGGTGACCTTGGAGGGAGGAAGGAACAGAAAGGTGGATGCTGTCAGTTTGGCACTAGCTCCTTGGTCTCCCTGGCCCAAAGATGACTTCAAAGATGCTCATCTTTCCAGGGTTTGTGTATCTGTAACACAGTCACTGTCATAGAGCAGGCACACCACCATGAGCAGACTGTGAGAGACTGTGACAGCTCTCTGTGGGGAGATCCGTCGGCAGAAACACAGTGTTTATCTCACTGGATCGCAGTCTTGTGGAGGATGAGCCAGTCATGGATTAAATGAGCAGACAACGCAAAATGAGGAGTAGTGAAATGTGCCCCCAAAGGGTACGCAGGGCCAGATGGTGTCCTGAGAGGGGGAGGAGAGGAAGAAGGGAGGGGAGAGAGGGAAGAGGAGGGGAGGGGGGAGGGGAAGAGGGGAAGGAGGTAAGGGGGGGGAGGTCCCTGAGAAGCTAGGCACCAGCAAGATCTGGAGGATGAGCAGGAGTTAGCCAGGGGAGGAGTTTAGGGAGAGTAAGCTAGAGGGTGGGGACAGTGTGGAAGACCAGGAAGGCCAGTGCATGGAGATCAAGGGACAGGCTTCTCTTCTGCAGTCCTTCCCAGAGAGGAGGCCAGGCTAGTGCACAGCTGCCATCCCTGCCTGTCTGGATGAGCCCTGACTTCATTCCCATGACAGTGGAAAGAACCATAACCAGTCCAAGCCAAAGAGACTCCATCTTCTCTTGGTTCTGAGACTGGCCGTGAGGTGCCGTGACCAGTCCAATCAAATGCAATGGGAAATCTTCCTGAGGCCTTGTAGTAAAACTGTCCCTCCCTGATGTAGAAAGGACTTACCAGGGATTCTTGTCCCTCCACATCTCTTCCCTGGGGCTTGGATGCTTTCTTGTGAGAATGTGGTAAATATGGCAGACAACCATGTCTGAAACAATCAGAGCCACAAAGCCAGCGTTAGAATATCACCAAGTCATCAGACTGGCTCTGGACCCCTTCACCCAGACATCCTTCATGATGCCTGACAAATAAGAGAGGCCACTGTGATTTCTACTGCTGCAATAATAATAGTAATAATGATGATGATGATGATGATGATGATGATGATGATCCAATTGCCCATCCATCGGTCCAGTGCCAGAACTCACTAAAATCATAAAAATGCTTCAGATTGCCAAGTTCTTTGTCTTCACAAAGACAGGGTGATTTGGACATCAGATGGGGCAGGAGATGAATTTCTGCCCTGGTGTCATTTTCTACAAAGCCTGTAGGACGCCCTCATTATTACTGTTTTGTGTGTAGAGCCTTTCTTGCTTCTTTTAATTATTTGTCCCCAAAAAGAGACATGGTAAAGATTGCCTGCAGTGTGACTGATGTCACCACTTCCTGGTGGCATCGACATGGTTGTCCTGTCCACACAGACAATGGGCTTACACCATGTGGATGGCCAGCCTGTACACTGATGAGCCCTTGCTTTGAACAAGAACAGGAACGAGATCATGAGAACCATGGAGCTGGCAACCAGTCCAGTTACTCTTGCCGGTCAGCATCAGAGCAAGCTGAGAGCCCAGAGCAACCGGTCCCCACTTAGGTCTCACGGATTACAGAGTACAAAGGAGGACATGCCAGCCACAGGGTCAGCGTAGACAAGAGCTTCATTTCTGTCCCTGGCTGTACGCCCTTTAGCAAGCTATTTCATCCCTCAATTACAGTTTCCTCTTTTTTAAATTATGAGGTCATCATTCCTACCCTACAAAATTGTTGTGATTGAATGATATTTTAAGTGAGCTAAAAAATCCCCAATAAAAGCCGGGCGATGGTGGCGCACGCCTTTAATCCCAGCACTCGGGAGGCAGAGGCAGGTGGATCTCTGTGAGTTCGAGACCAGCCTGGTCTACAGAGCTAGTGCCAGGACAGGCTCCAAAGCCACAGAGAAACCCTGTCTCGAAAAACCAAAAAAAAAAAAAATCCCCAATAAACACTAGGTGTTGTCATGTAGTGCACACTCCAGCTCTGTTTTGGTGAATGAGGAACAGGAAATTGAAGAGTGATCGCATGACAGAGGCCCATCATGAAATTAGCAAATTGGTTGTCTGAAATTTTAGAGAAATTGTTTGCTTGCGAAGATATTTGGCTAACAGCCTTGCCCATGCTGTTGGCGATGATTACTAAGGAAAAGCATGCTTGTGTCTCATGGCACGTGTATGGATGCCTCATAAGGTTAGTATTTGATGCCAGAGCAGACATCATTTCAGTTCATAGGTTGTATCTACAGTATAAGTAGCTTTCTCAGGCACCTGTGGGATATGCTAAGCCCCTTCCCTGAAAACTTGTGTCAGGTTTTTGGAGAATTAGGGACAAAGATTGGAACACAGAAGATGGAAAGTTTATGGGCCTGCTGTCTATTTTATTGTGGTGAAGGAGTACAGACCGTAAAGCAATTTCCTCTTTTCCTTTGGTTAGGTCTGGCTTGGGTGACAGACACTTCCCAGTGGAGACCAGAGCAGCTTTTGAGGAACTGCTTAAGGCACTAACTAGCAGGACTGGACAAAGACCTGCCGTGGTGCCACAGAGGGCGTCCAGGTTCAAGGCTGACTTTCTATCAGGAAATACATTTCAAGAAATGGTTTCTCCTAAAACAAGCAAAGCGAGTTCTGTGCAGCAGGTGCACAAATTGATTGCTTCTGCTGCCTGGAGCCCAGAAGAGTGGCCAAATAAGGAACCAGCGTAAGCCACACCCTTCATGGGTGCAGAAGTTAAACAACAAAGAACTTTGGCTGGAGGCTACCCAACACTGTGCTGGTTTTTAGATCTGAAGTCTTATTTTCTTAGGAAAGAATCTGTGAAGCCAGAATTACCTATCCCAAAGCTGGGCATGGTTGCACATATTCCTACAATCCCCGTCTCAGAAGGCTTGGATCAGACTCCAGCCTTGACTACCTAGTGAGTTCCAGGCTGGCCTCAGAAACAATGAGACCTTGTCTCAAAGGGAAAACGAAAGGATTATCCATCCTATTTTTTCCAATGAAGAACAAAGTCTGAAGTCTGAAAGACTACAACGTGAATACGTGCCAAAGTGGGCAGGAACTGATCTACCTCTGTGAGGGTGCCAAAGATCCAAGACCGTACTTTCATCTCTAAAGGTGTAACAAGATAACTCATTCACACTCTGACACCTCTCACTTTCTGAACTATGAATTAAAATACACACAAGCCCCTCAGCTCATCAATAATACCACTGCCCTTGTCAAATGGCAACCGTTTGTGTAAGCTTCTTGCTTGGAAGAGGCCGTGTGCTGGCCATCATGCCCCTCACTGCACCAATGAAACTGCTCCATCAAGCATGAACGAGCCAGTCTTCCTGGAGAGCCCGCGAAGGAACAGCTGTGTTAGAGAAGCCAAGCTTTTGTTTCCTCGTTGAGGACAAAGCATTCCTTCCTAAGGAAGATGTGTTTCTGAGATACGGCCGGGTGGGAAGTGAGGAGTTGTTTCAGTGGTAGGCACTGCAGAAGGTCAAGGCTAGGTTGGCATTGAGTCATTGTTACTATGGTCCAAAGTCTTGCAGGAATTTTTCAAATTTGTTTGCTTCCCCCGCCCCCAGATACCTGTAACATCAGGTGCGATTCTGTTCCAAGCCACATGAAGAACGAAAGGCCAGGACTTCCCCGAGCACCAGCTTCCATTCCTGCTTGGGACAAAAGTAAGATCTTCCCAAGGCTTGAGAACTTCCTGCTGCTTCTCATTTCTGACAGAGCCTGTACTTAATCCTCGCCCTCGGGCCAGGCTCAGAGTAAACCGGAGGAGTTCCGGAGCTGGACAGAGAACTGCCCCTGGCCTGGTGAGTACTGCTTGCTGAACTATGAGTTTAGAGTCTCAAGATCTGGTGATCTGGGAGTTTTTCACAACTGAGCAACTACAAATTGGAAAATTGAACATTTTCCAGTTGAGCCGTCTTGATATTTTAGGGTTTTTCTTTATAGTCTTCTTAGGTGGCAGATCCCGAGGAAAAGGGGACCTCTTGGCATCACACTTAAGAAATCCCAACCGACATGACAGTAAACAGGTTGGGGAACAAATGGGAGATCTTCCTGAAGGAGATCAAAGTGCTGAATTGAAGAGATCTGCCTAGACGCAGGTGTGGGGCTTGTCTGTTCCGCCCTGGGGAACGAGATGCACTTCACCTCAGGCTTTCTCTCTCAAAGGGAGGTTTCCATTTGTGAAATACCCCCTTCAGAGCAGGCTAGTCCGGAGACCCTAAATCATAAAATATGCAAATACATAGGTACCTTCAGTGCTCAGTGCCTGGGGTAAGTACCTTGGGTGCTCAGTGCCCAGGGTGCCGCTGCCACTCTTCCTGGCTCCACTTGGAGCTCTGGTGCTGGGGAAGGATTAAGCATAGATTCTGTACAAAGTGTAAAGTAACAAGATGTTCTTACTAACGTTATTGGGAAGATTTTATCCCTCCCCTTTGCAGACTATAAGGCCTTTAAAAACAATTACGTATTTTGTCAGGAGAAACAAAACTTTTTTCCCCCCCTGAAGAACAACTTCCAAACACTTTTGAGCTTTAAAATGTGTTGCTCACAACTGGCCTCCTCTGCAAAGCTCCAGGATCCAGGCTCTGTGCACCGTTTCTCACTGGGCTAAACGCTACAAATGCTGCATGTGTGGATGGCGTGTCCCACACGCGTGGAGGCCGGAGGAAAGGGCGTCCTGAAAGCGCTTATTCCTAATCACTTCTGGCAACGGCACTCTGACATTGAAAAGAAGCCCATGGAGGTTTTTGTTTTGTTTTGTTTTTAAATAGGATTTCAAATTAGCCTTGGCCAACCTAAAACTCATCCTATAGCCGAGGCTACCTTGAGCTTATGATCTTCCTTGTAGCCGAGACTATCTTGAGCTTATGATCTTCCTGCCTCTATTTTTCAAGTGCTGGGATTACAGATGTGGCCAGAAATTCATGCTTTGGTCATAAAATTCTCAAGGGCAATTTGAAAATGCATATTTTAATTTTTAATTATTTGTGCCTTTGGAATGAAGGGCAAAGTATCTTTGAGTTCTTGTAAAGAGCTGTTCTTCAAGGGAACAAAGGCCTTTGGCCTCTCCTGTTTGGCATCCCATCCAGTGGAATTCGTCCATCACACCAGGTGAGGGCAAAGGCTGCCGGTTCTCCAGTGTATCCAAGGAGATGCCCCAGAGAGGCAGTGAGATAATCACCTCTGCTTTTGCTCAGGACCCCTCTAGAAGGGAAATCCTTTCCCCGGGCAGCGAGGGGATGAGATAGAAGAGACAAGAAACGCACGGTGGTCTTCAATGGCTCTGACTTGCTCCTCCCCAACCAGCAAAGGAGAAAGAGGGATGAGTGGCTGATGATATAACCAAGGGCAAAGGTCAGGAAAGGAGCGGTCACACAGTCACACCAGGACAGATGTGCAAATAGCCCTCAGCCTTCTTTCCTGCTGGCCCCAGATTGCCTGGTGCCTCCTTTTTCAGAGCTTCCCATTTTGAAGTGTTACTAATTCAAGGTAGAGGAAGGTCACAGACACAGTCCTAGCCCATCGGTCCTGTAGCCCTCACCCTGTGGACGTCCCTTCGACCTCTCTGTCCCCTAACCAGTGGTCCTCAGCCTTCCTAGTGCTGCGACCCTTTATGCAGTTCCTCACATTGTGGTGACCCCCAACCATAAAATTATTTTTGTTGCTGCTTCGTAACTGTAATCTTGCTACTGTTATGAATTGCAACAGAAATACCCAATGTGCAGGATATCTGATATGCAACCCCCTAAAAGGGGTCATGACCCACAGGTTGAGGACCACTGCCCTAGATGGTCATGGATGATAGACAAATCTGGTTAGAGTCAGCTTCCATGGGTCAGTCCTGGGCCTCAGCATCAGGAAATCTTGGGAATGGCTGCACGGTTAGCAGAGGCACTTGAAGAAGAGGGCTCTCTGGGCCTTGCTCATGAGGTTCTCTTTGAAGAAAGCAACCCTGAGATGTGAAGAAGGCTTATCATGGCGGCTTCTCAACCCACACTGCCTCTCAGTGCTATCTGACCCAGGATCGGCGGCCTCTGTGCTGCTCCGGTGTCTCTAATCTGCCTCCCTGGGGCTCTCCTTCTACAGTCACATGTGGTGGGGACAGGGAGGACTGCCCTTGTAGTCTCTCACAGGGAGGACTGCCCTTGTAATCTTTCACAGAGAGGACTGCCCTTGTATTCTTTTTCACAGCTTCTTCGTAGATCACAAATTGGGTAAGCACAGGCTCTGTGGCTACCATCACCTTTGGATACAATGGGGGAACACGTTAACAAAGAATTGGAGGAGCTGGGGAGATGGTGTTGGAGAGACTGGCTCAGTCAGTAAGGGGTTTGCTGTTTAAGCATGAGGACCTGACTTCACTCCACAGAACCCACACTGAAAAGTAGATATGACAGCACATGTTTGTCATATCAGTGGGTGAGGCAGACACAGGTAGATTCCTGCGGCCTACTGGCCAGTCAGGTGAACTCCAGGCCAATGAGAGACCCTGTCTCAAAAACAAGATGTATGTCACCTGAGGTTGACCTCAGGACTCCGTACATAGACTACAGACAGAAAAGACAGAAGTCAGAGTTGGTGGGGCCTGTCTTGACTCCGGATGGAGTTAGTCACTGCGGCCACATCTGGAGGCTAACTGTTGTCTCACCTCTCTTATGACAGGTAAGAAGAGCCATCCAGATGGAACCCAGATCTGCAAAGAGTCCAGGTACCTAAGGGGTGTGGTGGCAGAAGAAAACATCTTTACATCAAAAGTAATGAGCAAGGTCCATCAGGTTGTCCAGGACACGGACATCAGTTCCCATTTTGTAGGGACAACAGATATTTTGGGACAGTGACAATTGGTCTAGAGAAAGTAGAAGCTGTTGGATTCACTTATTATATGTAAAAGCTGAATTATCAAGACATCTGGCATTTCCTGTTTGTCACTGGCTCAGTGTTCCCTTTGTAGGTTGGAACAGTGCCTTTAATAAATTACAGCCCAGGCACGACTAGAAATATATATTCCTTTAATTTTGCATAGAATTCTCACTTAACAAACCCTGAATTGTCATTGGGGCTTGTTAGGCGGGTAGCTCAGCTCATGTTGTGCAAACACTCAGCACACACTCCCTGTACACGCACATAATTCACTCCAGGACACACACATCCAGGAAAGTGGTGAAACAGCAGAACTTGGGACACAGCAACTTGAGAACAAACTGTCCCATTCAACTCCAACAGGTATACAAAAGCCTTTGCTATAGGCTGTTGTTCCCAGGGAACTTAGAATCTCACTGAGAAACTGGGAGAGACACAGACAGGCAGTGCATGGAGAACCTCAGCTCAGCATGTATAAAAGAGCCACAAAGTAATCATGGACTAAAACAAAGCCCTGTGGAAGCTGGAGGGAAGGCTGGGGTATGGAGAAGTTGTTTGAGCTGCGTCTTAGCATGTGTGGGAGACTTACTTTCTTATTTTATTTGTATATGTATGTGTATCTTGGAAAGCAGCCCTTAACCAATGTGGGGTTGGTGAAGATCTTTCCCCATTCTGTAGGCTGTCGTTTTGTCTTGTTGACCGTGTCCTTTGCTTCTGAGAAACAGAAGCTTCTTAGTTTCAGGAGGTCCCATTTATTAATTGTTTCTCTCAGTGTCTGTGCTACTGGGGTTTTATATTTAGGAAGTGTTCTCCCGTGCCAATGCATTCAACTTTCTACTTTCTACTTTCTCTTCTATGAGGTTCAGTGTGGCTGGTATTATGTTGAGGTCTTTGATCTATTTGGGCTTGAGTTTTGTGCACGGTGATAGATATGGATCTATTTTCATTCTTCTACATGTTGATATCCAGTTATGCTAGCACTATTTGCTGAATATACTTTCTTTTTCCATTTTATATTTTTTTGCTTCTGTGTCAAAAATCAGTTGTTCATAGATGTGTGGATTGATATCTGGGTCTTCTATTTGGTTCCGTTGGTCCTCCTCTGAAAATTTTTATACATATTTCTAATTAAAATCTAATCACACCACTTCCCCAATTCCCTTTGTTCCCGCCAATCCTTCCTTGGTTCTCCCTCATTCATTTTCAAATTGGTGGCCTCTTTTTCTTTGATTTATTAGTGTTATAAACATGCATGCACACCCATATATATTATGTGCATACCCACAGATGCACAAACATATAAATATATATAAATACAAATTCTGAATCCTTTTTTATCATTTATGTAATAAAAGAGCTGATCCCTTTGTATTGGGTAACCAGTTAAGGGGCTCCTTCTCTACAGTTATCAGTTCCCTGTAGTTCTTGGTATTAGGGTGACACTCCACGAAATTTCCCCCTTAAGGATTAGGACGTCTCTGGATATTGCCATTGTTAATATCTTATTTAGGCAGCCATTTCTAGGAGATTCAGTTTTACAGCAGACTTTCTAGTTTTTTGGCTCTTACAATCTTTCTTTCCTTTCTCCCTGGATGTTTCTTGAGACTTATGTGTAGGTGATGGAGAAGCTTTGTTAGCCAATTATCTTTAAGAGGTGGGTCTTAGCTAAGGCGTGGCTTCCTGGAGCCTGGGAAAAACTGGGGCACAGACCAGGTATTTTTTTCTCTGTGTGGTTCTCCCGTGGCACAGCTGAACTTAGACTTTCTGTTTCTATGGCGTGAGTTTTCCCCAGATAATAATAATGGGTAACAGAGTGGATATTTATGGATAATTTACACTGGCATAGTTTTTTTGTATATTAATACAAGTTCGAATTGTATTTGTTATTACTGGTTACAATATTTGTACACCTATGCAAAGTTTTTCTGTCAGATAGTATATATGCATGTTTCTATCTCTGTTTAGGACATTTTGTGTATTGATACAACTTTTAGGACATATTTTTATATTGTATTATGTATTATTCTTACCTCTGGTCAAGATACTTTTACATTGTTTACATCTTGAGGTCATTGTCCTCATTTGCTGCACATTTGTTTCCAGGTTACTTAATATTCTGACATAAAGTTTTAGTCTTTGAGTTATACAGGTATTAATTATTATAGGTCAATAATTGTTCGTGTTTGTTATACATATAGTCAGATTAATTAGGTTTTTTAGATACATAGAGATTGCATTTTGCCTAGATAGGTAATCTTCAACCACTTCAAGGATCTGTAGAATATGGCATTTAAATAACTTAGGGTTCTGTTGACATGAGACATGATTGCTCCTGACAGCACCAATCTATTCCCTAGAGAATGTTGAGCACCAAAGACACTCCACTCGGAGTTTGTTTTCTTCTTGCCATGATTGGCCTTTGGCAAGGAACTGACAAACCTTGCCAAAATAGGGTAAGGGTAAGATGGTGCTAAAAAATTTCCTGCATCTGAAAATGGTCTGTCAGTCATGCTAGGCCTTAGCCAAAGGTGGTTGCTTCAACATTGAGATGAGACTTTGGGTGATTGTTCAGGTAGCCAATTGTCTCAGTCTTAAACTGCTCACTTTGGAAGTTGCCTGATTGCACTTTATCTCCCTTCTCAGGCCTTCGATGGGGTTGAAGACTAGATAGTCATAGTTAGCTTCCTCTTTTGATTTAGCCAAGCTTATTTTTGATGCAAGATTTAGACTCTTTGGAATAGAATGTTTTTTAAAACATTTATCATGTGTTCCTTGCTTGATATTGTTTAAGTTGTTTGTAGTTTTATACTTGGTCTCTGTTCCTTTTGGATATAGCTTTATATTGGGTTTGGATCACTCTTGTATCCCAGGCTGGCCTTAAATAACCTCCTGATCCTCCTGCCCCCACCTTCCAAAGATTACACACACACACACACACACACACCACCATGCTCTGTTAATATGACCCTGAGGATTGAACTCAGAGACTCATGAGTACTAGGCAAACAGTTTGCCAGCTGAGCTCTGTCCCCAGCAACTAGTTTATCACTAAGTAGGAACATCTGAGATGCACCTCTGTTGTTGGATATATAAACGGCTTGTTTCTTTTTCGCTCCTAACTCGTATTCCTGTGCATAGATCTATCACAATTCATTAACCCATTGACCTTCAGTGAACCAGGTTGCTTCCAGTCTTCTAGTCTTTGAGTAAAGCTGCCTCGAACATTTGTGAAAAACCTGTATGTGATCACATATCCCTTAACGTTAGAACATTTCGTGTGTGTGTGTGTGTGTGTGTGTGTGTGTGTGTGTGTGTGTGTGTGATGCTAGGGATCAACTCAGAACTTTTCCCATGCTAGCCAAGCGCTCAACCTCTGAACTACAGCCCCTCCTGCCTTTAATTTCATAACATATTTATGAAAAGGTGCATAATTTAGTAAGACGTAGTACAGTCACAATGCTGTGCTTCACAGCACCAACCAAATGCTTTGTTTTTGTTTTTGTTTTTTTCGAGACAGGGTTTCTCTGTGGTTTTGGAGCCTGTCCTGGAACTAGCTCTTGTAGACCAGGCTGGTCTCGAACTCACAGAGATCTGCCTGCCTCTGCCTCCCGAGTGCTGGGATTAAAGGCATGCACCACTAACAAATGCTTTTTTTAAGATTTATTTTTTATGTATAGTGTTCTGCATGCATGTCTGCCTGTAGACCAGAAGAGGGCACCAGATCTCACTACAGATGGTTGTGAGCCACCATGTGGTTGCTGGGAATTGAACTCAGGACCTCTGGAAGAGCAGCCAGTGCTCTTAACTACAGATTCTAAAGCATCCTGTAATTCTAGAATAGAAGTCCTTCCCTACTTCTAGTGTGGGCCAGCCAGCTGTCTGTCACGGCAGAGACATGTCTTTTCTCCCATTCCCATCTGCTGAATCAATGTACTGGTTTGTAGAGCCCAAACTCAGTATTTTGCACATGAACACACGGTGACTCTGGAAGGGTTTTGCTAAGGGGATTGCACTTTATCTATGTAATGACCTTGGGCACTGACTCATCAGCTTATTTCTGGTTTCTCCAATCTATTACCTTGGTCTGTCGTTCTGTCTTCACACTGTGCTCTTAATTCTTATAGGTTTGCAGTAAGAATCTTTTAAAAAATATATTTATATTTCTTTTATGTGCATGAGTGTTTTACTAGCATGGATGTAAATGCACCATGTGCATGTCCAGCGCATATATGTGCATCTTGTGCGTGTCTGGTACACAGGGATACCAGACATGAGTATTGGATCCCCAGAAATTGTAGTTATAGCCAGTTGTAAGCTGCTATGTAGGTGCTGTGAATTGAACTTGGGTCCTCTGCAAGAGTAGCAAGCCATCTCTCCATCTCTCGATCTCTCCAACCCTGGAAAGTTTGGTGTTTTATTTGTTTTTGTTTGTTGTTGACATCTGAATATTCTTTACCTTTCAAAATTGTTTTAACTATTCAAGGCTATTGAGAAATCTACATGATAATATGAATGAGTTTTTCCACTTATAAAAAATGTATTACAATTCAGATAAAAAATGCATTGGATCTGCATTGGGGTAATTTCTAATATGCTACTATTAAAACTATTGTCTTTCAATGCATGTATATGGGAATCAGATGTATTCCCACTTATTTATATTGTCTTAAATTCTTCTAATAATTTTCAGTATATTAGTCTTTCAACACTTTGGTTAAATATATCTTTATGTATCTTGTTTGGGGAGATTCTATAATAAATGAAAATACTCTCTTATTTTCACTGTCCCAATATCTGTTACCACTTTATGGAAATCTGAGAAAGGTTGTATAGTTGTAGTAAGCCACATTTTGGGGTGACTTCTGTCGCAGTCCAATCATAACGGGTTCTTATGTTCCAGGGTGGGGCCGAGTGGGTTAGAAATGTTAGGTAGGAGGAACAGAGACACGAAAGGAACACCGAGACTTAAGATGATACCAGGAGGGCAACTCAGTGACTACTGAGTCCACCTGTGTTTATTTCATATGCCTTTATACCCCAGTACAAAAGAGAGCAGGGAGAAAACAAAATACTGCTTTAACATGGTACAATGGACAACCAGAACAGTTACCTGCTTGCTTGAGACCTCAAGCCACTATTGCCTGAGTTAAGTATTCTGATGTTTTGGGCAGGATATTCAGTGAATACACCCTGGACCAAGTATCCTGTAGGCAGCCACGCCCTATATCAAACCTCCTATTTGAAAATAAAGGAGCAGAAATAGGCTTGAATTCTCTGATCTATGGTCAGGGTGGAGCAGATCCACCTCTATGGGCCATCATAATGCCCAAAACCCAACTAATCAGGGTTTCTTGTTTGTAGCTACACCTGAACTGACCAACAACTTTGAAAGAATAAAAGTAAACTCAAATACTTTGACCTTTAGTCAAGGTGGAACAGGCTCACGTGTGTGCTCCTGCACACACAGTGACTCACACACTTGTAACGGCATAAATGAATGCAGACAGACTGTAAAAATATATACAGCTTTAATGGGGAAATAGACGTACAGAACCACCATTCCCGCGGAGACCAAGAAAGCAGAAGTGAGTGTGAGGAGGGAAGACTCCGCTTTTTTAAAGAGAGAGACCACGCCCCAATGGGCTGGTATCTCAGTGGCTATTGGCTGGAGGAGCGGAAGGACCTCCCGCAACACACACTGGAACAGGCTCACATCTGTGCACATCCACACACAGTGACTCACACACTGGAACAGGCTCACGTCTGTGCTCCTGCACACACAGTGATTCACACACTGGAACAGGTTCACGTCTGTGCTCCTGCACACACAGTGATCTATCTCACACACCCCTGAATTTGTCCATTAACTCTTATTGTGTCTGTGAACTGCTTGAGATTTTTCTACCACAGGATCATGTCATCTGGAAAGACATTTTTACTTCTTTCTAACCCCGATGCATTCTGTTTCCTTTCTTTGCTCAGTGGCTCCGCATAGGGTCAATGCAAACACTTTCCTCTTGTTCTTGAGCTTAGAGAAAAGGTCATAGTCTTCAGTGTTCTTTATATATTGAAAACAGAAGTAAATATCTTGGATTTGGTTGAAGGATCTTCTCTTTCTAGTTGACTGAAGTCTGTCAAGAAGTGTGGGACAGTGGTCTGTACCCTGTCACTTGTATTTTAAATAAACACTGATTGGCCAGTAGCCAGGCAGGACGTATAGGCAGGACGACGAGGCAGGAAGTAGAGGCAGGGCAACAAGAATTCTGGGAAGAGGAAAGATTCAGTCTGCAGTCATTATCCAGACACAGGGGAAGCAAGATGTGACGGCCTCGTCGAGAAATGTACCAAGCCACATGGCTAACACAGACAAGAATTATGGGCTAATGTAAGTTATAAGAGTTAATAAGAAGCCTGAGATACTAAGCCAACTAGTTTATAATTATGGTAGACCTCTGTGTGATTTCTTTGGGACTTAACAACTGCCAGAACTGGGCAGGACAGAAACCTCAGTCAACAAAGAAGAGCTATGGCTGTACACAGGGCAACAGGACCAACCATTCTACCACTGTCCTCTATGAATGCTCTTAACCAACCAGATTAAGCCATTGGTGATGTTTCTCAAGCTGATGTATCCTGGCTGGTTTTTCCCTTACGTGCTCTCTCTGTTATTGAGAGAAGGCATTTTAGTCCGTGACTGTCATTTTGCTTTTGTTTCTAATTTAACTTTTTATTCTTTGTGAATTTCACATCATGCATCTCGATTCCATTCACCTCCCTGTCCTTCACATCTGCCCTTTGCCCTTGTGACACCTGCCCCAAGATAAAACAAAATAAAATTTAAAAGATAAGAAAAAAAGAAAAAGAAACCTCTTATCACAGAAGCTGTACTGTCACAGGGAGTCACATGATGTACCATTTAGCACATTCATCGTGACTAGCAAGTGATCACTGCAATGAGTCGTTGGTCTAGTTCAGAGCCTCTGGTTTCTGCTACACTATTGATGCTTGGCCCTCACAGGATATACTGTTGTTGCCCCGTATCATAGAGATCCTGCAGCTTTGGGTCTACAGGACCAGTATCTTCACGTGCTCCAGCAGATCGTAGATGGAGTAGATGCTGGAGTGAGCCCGCTCAATGCTCTGGTTCTGGGCCTGGGTGGATGCTGGGTTGGCCAGTCCACCAGCTCTCCCTCATCCTCACCAGCAGGGTAACCTCTCCAGCACTGCCCTGGCTAGCTCACCCAAGGCAATAAGCAGCAACTGAGGCTACTTATTGCTCCTGCTCTCACGCCCTTAGGGATGGCTCACACACACCTACACCAGCAGGGCCAGCTCTACTGTGTTGTCCAGACGAGGTGCAGGCCGCTCTCCTGAGCACTGCATCTGGTGAGAAGCAGGGACTCTCCTGACCTCAGGACCAGCTCCTCCACCTGCCACAGGCAGCCAGGAGTGGGTCAGGGAAGGCACCTCTCCCTTGCCCCTGCTAAGGTATGACAGATGAGGGGCAGGACCCACTCAGTTGGTGGGGGTCTGGGTCAACTCTCCTGCCTGTCTCAGGAGATGAAGGACAAGGGGCAAGCATGCATTTCATTTTGAATATGTTTATTTTATTTACATACTCAGGAGAGCAGCCTGCACCTTCTCTGGACAACACAGTAAAGCTGGCCCTGCTGGTGTAGGTGTGGGTGAGCCATCCCTAAGGGCGTGAAAGCAGAAGTAGTAGCCTCACTTGCTGCTTATTGCCTTGGGTGAGCTAGCCAGGGCAGTTTATGTTATTCCTTGCAATTCTGTTAGGTTTTGCTTCATGTTTAAATCTCTGTTATTGGGTACACATATGTTTACTGTTATTATATTCTCTTAGGATTAATTGACTCTTATACTATTATAAAATGACTTTCTTTAATCCTGGATGGTATTCCTTGCTTTGAAATCTACATGTGATTCCTTGTGTTTCGGGTTAATACAGTGTATTGTACTGCTTTGGGTTTTGTTCATTTGTTTGTTTTTTTTTTTCTACCTGACCTAGAGTCCTCTGAGAAGAGAAAACTCAATTGAAAGAATGCCCCCATCATATTGACCTGTTGGGTACATTTTCTTGATTAATGATTGATATGGGAAGGCCCAGTCTATTGTGGGTGATGACAACCCTGGGCAGATGACCTTGACTTGTAAAAGAAAGAGGCTGATCAAGCCACGAGGAGCAAGCCTGTAAGCAGCACCCCTTCATGGCTTCTGCTTCCTTGAGTTCATGCCCCACTTCCCTGTGATGGACGGTTACCTGATCTGTAAGCTGAATACACCCTTCCAGAGCTCTCCAAGTCGCTTTTGCAACGGGATCTCTTAGACATGGGTGATTTTTCTTTTACTTTTGCTTCCTACACCTGTGTTTCTCCTAAGCAGCATAGAGTTGGATCTTATTATTTGATCCAATTTGACAACTTCTTCCTTTGATTTCTGGTACTTGGACTATTTAGATTTTATGTGAATCTGTTGCATCGTATTGTTGTTTTTTATTTTTCTCATTTGGCCTACCCCCCCCACGCACACGTGTTTTCTGTTCTCTTGTGAATTAATTGAGCACTTTTATGACCTGACTTCATCCTTCTAATTAGCCTGTTAAACTGTACTATATTATTTTTAGCCATTACTTTAGGGTTTATATGTTTTTAAACCTATAACAGCCTAAATAATAGCATATTAGTTCACAAATAATCCAGGCTCATTGCAGCGATGTAATCTCATTGTCCACCCCTAGCCTTTACACTGCAGTGTTGACAGAAGTTTCTGTCCTGCCCAGTCCCACAGCCATCCAGTCCCAAAGAATCACACAGAGGTCTACATTAATTATAAACTGGTTGGTCTAGTAGCTCAGGATTCCTATTAACTCTTTCTTAACCTTAAATTAGCTCTTTATTCTTGTCTATCTATATTAGCCACATGGCTTGGTACCTTTTATCAGTGAGGCATTCTCATCTTGCTTCCTCTGTGACTACTACAAACTGAGCCTTTCCTCTTCCTAGAATTCTCCTGTTCTGGTCACCCCACCTATACTACCTGCCTGGCTACTGGCTAATCAGTGTTTATTAAAATACAAGTAACAAATCTTTACAGGGTACAAGACCATTGTCCCACAGCAACTACTCATACCCATAAATAAATTTTACAAAGAAACTGAGCACTTTTGTTGCTCGTCTTTGCTGTGTGTGAACTGTCTTTTCTCCACTGTCTACTTTTGAGATGTTTCTCTGGTGACATGGTTTTGAACATCTTAATTTTGAGGAACCTCAGGGTATGTTACTTTTCCCATATCTTGTATTTCGTGAGGTTCATTGGATTGAATGGGTCTTGGTTTATAGTTTTAAGTTTGTAAAACTTTTAGAATTGTTTCTTCAATTTTTTTAAAATTTTTTGTCTTTTCCCCTCTTTTTAAGGAATCCCAGCTTCTTGCATACTGGGCCACACAAGACTGCTCCTAGTGCATGAGTTTTCTTTTTATGCTTTGAACTTTGCTTTGCTTATCTTGATTGTCCCTACTACTACACATTCAGGTCGCATGGTAATTTTCCTCTAAAATATTCGGTCTTCTCTTACAGTCTATGGTGTAGACCTCCCTGCCCCCAAGGTGTCATTGTTTTCGTCTCTCAGAGTTCACTCTGGGTCTCTCTAACTCGTGTATCTCCCGAGCTTTTGCCAATAACAGTAAATCTCTGGCATGTCTCCCACCTGTGCCAGTTCAAGGTCTGCCTTGATTGATTAGTTATCCCCTGTATTATTGTCACGTTTGTCTGCCTCTTCTGCGTGCCCAGCTACCTTTGACCCATTGCCAGGCATTACAAATTTTACCTTACTGGGACCAAATATTTCCTTATTCTTATAAATCTTGGGTTTCTTGGGAACAACGTAATCTTCTCGATTATTTGTTAGGTGGGTCTGGCATGGTTCTTAGTGCTCTACCTAACGTCCCATGAGTTACAACCTTTTCCAGCAGAGCTGGAGGGAATCGGCATTTGTTTTGTCTTATGTGGGTGCTCTAATATTTTCTGTGACACATACATTTGTAGATTAATAGTCCTGGTATGTGAAGAAGTGTGTGTGTGTATGTGTGTGTGCGTATGTGTGTGCACTAAACATGCACACATAATTTGACAAATAAAAGCAGAAATACCTGCTGTGGAAATTTTGGTGGCAGAAGCAATAAAGAGGCTCCCAAATATTAGCTGTTTCATCACAATTCCTGGAATTAAAGGTAGCTTTCTATTATTATTATTATTATTATTATTATTATTATTATTATTATTATGTTGTTGTTGTTGTTGTTGTTGTTGTTGTTTTTAATGTTGTTATTGTAGTTTCTAAACTGTCTAACTGAAATGCAGGGACTACTTTCATTCAGGAAAACAGTGCTGTTAAAATTGTATTTAAGAGCACATTTTAATCTCACATCCCAGGGTGTTGGTCTGGTTTGCCTTGAGGTTCAGAAAAGACAGACCTTCCCAAAGGCTTAAAGCCTGTTAGGTGAAAATGGAGTCGGGGTTGTTTAATAAAGTGGCTGAGATCATGATATCCAGTCACACTGTTGAGGCCCCTCTCCTGAACTTCCTTCTCTGAGGCCACCGAACCTGTTCTGGCAACAGAGAGATTAGTGCCTCCTGCCTTGTCCCCACCAGCACGTGGTCCTGCCTTGATTGGCTGTGCCAGAGGGTGATTCACACATTACCTCACTGTCAAAATGAGAAAGGAAACAAACTTTGCTCACACCGAGGGACCCAGGGCCAAACTGCAAAAACCGAGTCAGGCAGGTGTGAGCTGAATGAAGCCACCTCTAGATGCCAGCTGCTGCTTGTTCTACAGTTGGTCTTTCGTTGGGGCTGGGTGGGGGAGCAGCTACTGTACATGTTCTTTTGAATGGCGGAATAATTTGGAGATAGATACTGTTTTCCAAGTGAAGCCATTCTTTTCTGAAATTTATGAGAGAACAAACTGAACCCTCTTCACTTTCTTTTATTAGGCAAACAATTTACATTTTATTATGGAAATGAAGTTCACAAGCAAGATTACTTCATTAAGTCGCCACCCCCTCAGCTTTTCTTCAAGGCAGTAAGTAATTGCTGTAGTTTAACCAGCCTCCCACCGGCCTCCCACCAGCCTCCCACGGGCCTCCCTCCCACGGGCCTCCCACGGGCCTCCCACGGGCCTCCCACCGGCCTCCCTCCGGCCTCAGGAGCAGTTGAGAAAAATCCCTGCTCATCTTCTGAGGTTTAGCTAAACAGCAGAACCTTCTCGTTTTCAGACCTCCTGGAAAAGGCGGCTTTTCATCCTGTCCCAGAACGGGGAAAGGGGCCTGAGCCTCTCCTATTACAAAGACCATCAACACCGAGGCTCCATCGAAATCGATGGGTGCGTATCCAAACCAGGAAAACTGAATAGCAACAATGTGCCCAAGTCAAACGCTAAACAAGCTGCCCAGAAACTTGAACCTGAATCTCTAACAAAAAGAAGCCAGGGCTTCAGACCTGCCATAGGTTTTGTGTCTCTAAAAAACCGACATAACAAACGGCGTAAGTAAAAGTGAAATAGCTGCTTCACACTGTATGTCATAGGCGGTAAATCTCTAATTCCTGATCCTTCGATTGAGGACTTTGTCTCACTTAATTTTTTGATGAGAAAGAGCTCCTTAAATTCAATTTCATAGAGCCAAAGTGGACTTTAAGAAATATTTAGATAAACTATTCTTTGTCTTTTCTTCAGAAATCACGTACCAGAAATGTTGGAAAATATAGTGATTTGTGGACTCAGGAATCCAACCCAAATGGAAACTTCTGAATTGAAATTCCAGCTGAGCAGAGTGTTTTCAATTACTGATGAAGCAGATCCAGAGTTATTTTCTAAAATAGAAAGAATTCAAATGAGATTTATGATGTGAACTAGACAGTCTTTAAAATGTGGGTCAATGAAACCGTCAGTTTCATTCCTAATTTAAAATAGGGATCTGTTTTTATCTTAAGTTGCTCTCTGTATCAGTCTGGTTCCTTTGTGTCTGTAGAAGCACCATCATAGACGTTGGTATAAATAGCCCGGAAAAGATGCAGTCTGTGCAGAAGATGTTCAAATGCCACCCGGATGAAGTGATGTCCATCAGAACCGCAAACAGGGACTACTTCCTCATTGGCCATGACAGGTGAGGGCATGATGAGAGCGTGTCTGCTGAGTGTGAAATTAAAGCATTATAAATCATTATAAATCTATAGATGATGAACAGGCTGAGGATGGAAACCAGGCTGCAAGTGCAAAGCAGCAGTCTTCAGTGTTCTAAAATGGTTTTGTGTGTGTGTGTGTGCACATTTGAGTGTGGCTGCGTATGTGAGTGTGTGTATACGTATGCATGTGTGTGGCTGCACATGTGTGCATACATATATGTATGGCTGTAGATGTAAGTATGTGTGCACATGTATGTGTATGACTGAACATCTGAGTGTGTGTGTACATGTGTTTGACTGCACATGTGATTGTATGTGTGCATATGTATGTGGCTGCAATCTGAGTATATGTGTATGTGCATATGTGTGTGGTTGCACATGTGTGTGCATATGTGTGGTTGCACATGAGAGTACGTGTTTACATGTATGTGGTTACACATGTAAGTGTGTGTATGTACCAGTGTGCATATTGTGTGTGGCTGCATATTTGAGTGTGTCCACATGTGCGTGGTTGCATATTTGAATGTATACATGTATGTGCATGTGTGTGGCTGTACATGTGAGGGTGTATACATGTGTTGATTGCACATGTGAGAGCGTGTGCACATGTGTAGTTACGCATGTTAGTGTGTGTATATGTGTGCATATGTCCATGGCTGCACATCTGAGTGTGTGCACATGTTTATGGTTGCATATTTGAGTGTTTACACATATGTGTGTGTGCACATGTGAGTGTGTGTGTGCGTGTGTGTGTGGACATGGAGGCCAGAGGACAACCTTGCCCGTCACTCCTCGGGAGCTGTCTACTTTGTTTTTTGGCACAGAGCCCCTCACTGGATTGAGTTAGGCTAGGCCAGAAAGCTGCCAGGATCCGCCTGTCTCTGCTCCACAGCTGGTGTTGCAGACACTCCACCGTGCCTGCCTTTTCTGTAGGGATTAAATTCAGATCCTCATGGTTGCGTGGCAAGTGCTAACTAAGCTTCCTCCTTGACTTTTAAAGTAGTTTTCAGAATCATTCTGCTAGCTGCCTGCGCATGTTATAACTGTGGTATAAACAACAGGTTTCTAACCTCACTGTTCCGAAGGCTGGGAGTCAGAATGAGGAGCAGATATGGCCTCTCCCGTGAAGCGCTGTGGACGGAAGGCTCTTTTCATCCCTCTCTCGCGGAACTGCTGCTGGTCCCTTGGCTACAGCAGCCAAACCCTAGCTTTTACATGGCGTTCCCCATGTGCACACATCTCTGGGTCAAACTTCTCCTTTTTTCCCTGCAGATAGCAAGCAGTCTCACTAGCATAGGAGGTATCTCTACAGTATGACCTCAACCTAACCAACTATTTCTGCAAGTAGTCCCTTTCTGCGCAAGGTAACAGCTGAGGGTTGGGAGCCGGAAAGACTTTGTGCATGAGGAGAGGGTCACAAAGCAAGCCGTGACAGTCGCTATCACTCATGCCTTCTGTGAAAACCTGTGAGCTACAGGGAGGGACTGCTCACCCTCAAGGCATCTGCGGCTTTTAAGAGCAGCTCCTGTGGAATCTCACGCCCGCTTATCTATTGGAGAGAGGTTAGAGAGGTTACAGCGCCGGAGGAGGCAAGGCTGAAGTCGAGCGTGAAGCCTTCGCGTTTCCAGTTGACCCAAAGCTGCAGTTTTCTTTTGAATTGCCACCCATGACAGCAGAAAAGAAGATGGGGGGATGTGTCGATCTGCGCAGACGCACTTGCCTCGTTCACTTTTCTGTCTGCTGTGATGGAACACTCACTCCTGGGGACAGGGTTTGCTTAGCTTACACATCCTGATTACAGACCATCATTGAGGGAGGTCAGAGGAGGAACTTAAGGCAGGGACCTGGAGGAGGAACCGATGCAGAGGCCCGGGAGTGTGGTGTACTGCTCACTGACTTGCTCGCTATGGCTTGCTTAGCCTACTTTCTTAGAGCACCCAGGCCCATCTGCCCAGGGGCGGCACAGCCCACAGTAGACCAGGCCCCACTACACTGATATTTAATCAAGAGAACACCCCCACAGACCTGCCTACAAGTCAACCTGATAGAGGAATTTCTTCAGTTGAGTTTTCCTCTTTCTAGATGACCTGTATTTATATCAAGCAGACAAAGAATGAACCAATACAACACTCTTCCTAAAAATGCATTTCCTGAGGGGGGGACGACCAGAGGATATGCAATTGGGGCTGACAGGCAGAACACCTGGGAAAGCAGAAGCCCTGTGCCCCATGTTCCTGCTGCTGTTTCTGAGTTTCCGTACTGGAGGAGTCATGAGGGTTAATTCAACTGTGCAGATGCAGAGACAGCGAGGGAACAGTGGGCCAGGCTACTGCCTGGGGAAAGAGTTCTGTTCTGTAGGCAGCTGATCCCAAAGCTGCTCCGAGTGCAAAGAGTCTGCTGGGTCCAGAACGCGTGTGGGAGAGGTTGCTACCAATCTCATCCGAAACTCTCTTCCTGCCCCCTCAGGGAGACGATCAAAGACTGGGTCTCCTTCATGTCACCGTATTGCCAGGGTGCGCACGCAGCTCATCAGAATACAGAGGTAACTCGACATCGCTAATGATGGCATTCAGGGCACCTGAGCACTGCCTTCTTTCCTTAGAAACAACAGCGGCCCTTTCTTTCCCCTTAGCAACTGGTGCTAATACAGAGAATAAATGAGCGAGGACACGCATGCCCTTGCTACTTTCACAATTAACAAAAGGAAAAATACTTTTGTGTTTTGTAAGAGAGCTAAATTATATTGTCATTGTTGCGGCAGGGGGAGTGAGAGTTAATGGCGGCAATTTTCATAGCAGCGTGCAGTATACTATTTTCACCATTGTGATTTTAGTACATAGCCAGCTTCCCTTTGAATGGCTAAGTCTAAGGAGGCGTCTCAAGCATTGTTTCCACCTGCCCGCATTTTAATATAATGTCTCTTGTGTCAGGTAAGCAACTGAAGGTTTTAATTGGCTTCATAAGGAGCTTTGTAAATTTCTCCCGGTCCTTTTTTAGAGCCTGCCACAGAAGGATCTTGGGTGTAACTACATTTATGGGTATATTTTCCATGTTGTTCCATGCTGACAGCATACGCCCAAGAGAAGGAGAGATCAAGGCATGTCTCCCAGTAGATTCAATGATGAGAGAAGAAACGACAGGACGTGAAGGGAAACACGATGGGGAGGAGAGGCTTGGGGGGGCACTCGGGGCACCTGTTAAAGTTAGGCTGGGTGTCTCTGGGGACTTGTCTTAGTGGTACGGCCATGGCTAGGCCAGGCTGGGTGTCCTTGGGGACTTGGGAGCAGGAGAAAGTGTCATTGATAAGGCTGATCCTTGTCTTTGTGTTATGACACTGGCCACTGGGCAGTGCAGACATCAAAGCCCTGGGGACCCTGGAGAAGGGACGCCCAGGTGGTAGTGGAGGGGATGACAGCAACACTAGGGCGATTGCACTCTAACTGCGAAACGACTTTTGTCTGAGCAGGAGAAGCCTCCGCTGGGTGACAGAAGACCAGTTTCCGACCCCAGTCCTTTCTTTGGTCTCTATAGTGCTCCAGAGAATGTCGGCCTCGCATTGCCAAGGGCCAGTCTTCCAGACATGGTAATCCAAACCTCCTCCTACTGTGTCAGAACGCTGCAGCCGGGAGCGGCCATTGCTGAATAGAACCACTGGCTAGCAGCAGGCATTGACCTCGCCCGTCTTTCTTCCTGGAGGAGACAGCTGAGGAGATAGGTCCCTCAGAGCAGTGTTTGCTATGTAAACACGAGGACCGGCTTTGACTCCCCAGAACTGGTGTGGTGGCACACCTCATAACTCTAGGAGGAGGAGGCAGGAGCAGGTGCATTCTTGGGGTTCTCTGACCTGTCAGCTCAGCCGGCTTGGTGAGTTCCAGGCCAGTGGGGAAAAACAAACAAACAAAAAGCATACACACACACACACACACACACACACACACACACACACACACACACACACACACAGAGAGAGAGAGAGAGAGAGAGAGAGAGAGAGAGAGAATGATTTCTGATCTTAATATTTATTCATACTTGCTCATTTCCCATTCTATAGGCTTTAACGATTGCCTAGCTGACTCTAAAGATTTTAGTTCTGTTTTGAAAATCTTGACAGATGGCAGTTCCTTCCCTAAGTGTGGCCAGCAACCTCCCCTCCTTCCACACACAGGGCACAAAGTGATCTCCTGTTGTGCTGTCCACACCCTCAGGGAAGGTGGAGTTCCCTTGGCTCACCCCAGGTCGAACTTCTCATTCTGGGTGTCAGATCCTCTTCACTCCGAATGCAATCTGTTTGAGGAAGTCAGAGAGCGTGCCTGCCCCCTGAAGGTCACAGAATTGTGTCTCTGGGTTTGTTGTGTGTCTAGATTTGGCTATTCTCAGTAAACAGGCTGGGCAGTTTATTTCCCTGAAATCTGTTATTTCATCCCTTAGAGACACCCCACTGGCTCCTTTCCCTCTGTGGGTACCATGCACAGGCAAGGCTTCTCATTTTATTTAGCTGGCAGCTCTCCAACATTTTAAAAGCTTTTCCGGCATATCAACAGCACCAGGCCAAACGCCTCACCTCAGCCATGAGGAAAACCAGTGGCCTGAATCAAGGCAGGCAGACCGACCTTGAACAAAACTCCCACTCGGAGGAACTCTTCCCCACAGAGGAGCCTTCTTGGCAGCTTTTTCCTTTTCCCATCATTTGTTCAGATCAAGTAATACTATTTTTTCAACCATCTCAAGTGAAAGACAACCACGTGTCTTGCTGGGATTTGTTATTGATGTTGTTGGTCCATCAGGAACCCTTCTCTCCCAACTCAGCCTAATCCCGCTCCCAAGTGCATCTTCAGCATCCATAACAGAACACTGCAGTACTCTAGGAGTTTCCAAACAGCAATAACAATTGGTTTCCCCAGCTCTGACAGTTGTGAGATTCAGGATCAAGAGAGGGATCTCATCTGATAGGGGCCTTCTTGCTGGCTCATCAGGTGACCGGCAGACAGGCAAGCAAGGCAGAGGACAACCAGGGTGAAGCAGCCTTCCTCATCTCAGACTTGGCACTCAGGAACATGCTATTATGACCTGACTATCCTTAAAACTCTACCATCACTGCTCTAAAAATGACATTTCAATTTCAATATGTGTTTCCAAGGGGAACATTCGTATCACAGCAAAGGGCTTTGAGATAGAGAAATGGACATGACTTAAGTATGTAGAGATGCTTGTGGGCTTCTCAGCGGGGCCAGTCCTGATAAACTCATAATAAATGGAAAGCTGCATGAGTTGAAAGTGCATCTACCACACCTGACTTTCTGAACATCACAGCTCAGCAACAAACATGCAGTGCAGGGTCTGCTGTTCCCCTGTGACTGCAGGGCTGTCCAGGAGCTGTGGCTACTGCTGCCACCAGACTTACAAAAAAGTTATCTTACCCTTATTGGTGGCCCACACAAAGACTATAGTTCAAAATCTGCAATACAGTTCCCACTGAATGTGTCTTGCATTTGTATTCTCTATGAGAGAAAAAAATCTGGAAGATGAACCATCCTGAATCATGGTATCCTTCCTATCTATCTATCTATCTACCTATCTATCTATCTATCTATCTATCTATCTATCTATCTATCTATCTATCTAACACACACACACACACACACACACACACACACACACACTTACCTTCCATGGAATTCCTAACAAACATTCGGGGCTTATGCAAGGCCTCACCACCCAGTCTTGTTCCTGGAGTAACCAGATTGCACTCATAACAATCCTTAGGCTACTCAGAGCAGCTGCCTTTGTGGGGTATCTGGTGTCTGTTAGGGGAGGGAAGGCAATAATTAGTTGCTCGTATCTACCTCACCTGGAAACCTATAATTCACACTGTCACAGAGCCAACACTAGCTAATTGCACTGCTATGGAAACAGAGGAGGCACAACACAGAAGAGGAACCCTGGAGGTTCAGTGACTCCCGGCTGATTGCCTCCTCAGAAGCTGCTGAGATGACAGGAATGAGATGGGGTGGAGGCACCATGACAAAGCTCCATGCCTTGTCACGCCTCTCACAGCAGAAAACTTCTTGTTCTGAGCTATAACTTCTCCACAGTTGAGAAAAATTCCAGACATGAGCTATGCTTAAACATTCACACCATTAGAGGTGACCCAGATTGAAGAGGCAAGTCCAGTGTGTGGGCTTCTGCATGTCGTACTGAAAGAGACTGCTACCTTGTCAACACAACTCATCTACTAAAGCTTTTCTAGAAAGAATTGGTTTAATTTTATTGAAAGAAAGGAGGGAAGGAGGGAAGGAAGGAAGGAAGGAAGGAAGGAAGGAAGGAAGGAACTCATTAATTCCTTTTGCATCTTTCTTTTTCAGCATTTAATACAAAATAGTCTCCAAGAACTCAGGCAAGATCATAATCATCATTATGAAGACCATTTATACTCAGAACCCCCTCAAGACACAGAAGAAGAGAATTACTATCAGACTCCCCGAAGCATCCTTTCAGAAGTGAGTGCCCCCACCCACTCATCATTCACCCATCTCTTCACCACATCTGCCGAGCCTCTGCCACACACTGCTGCTGGGACAATAGGCTGAGATCAGAAAGGCGCAGAGGTGAAGCTGGCAGAGACCAATGGCTTGCTCATGATGCTGGTACCAGCCTAGGAGCAAGACACACATACCTATAGGATGCCTGGTTGGTACCAGGGGTGGGAAGAAGAAGCTGGTTTCCAGGTCGAAGACCAGAGAAAGTTCTACAGAGGAGGTGACATTTGAGAACTCAGTAGATAACGTTTGGAATTTGGTAGTCTTTCTGTTTCCTGGACTGAAAGGAAAAGGGTAACAGTCACTGGGTAATCAGCTGTGAGTGTGTGTGGAACAGCCTATTAATAACCAGACGCCCTTCGGGGTGCTAGACACTGCACTGTGCCCAGCATGGTGGCTCCAGTGACGAGTGGGCCTCATGGTCTCCACAGTTCAGAGCCCACAGTCTCCATCACCAAAGATAGTGCCACACAAAGAGGCATGCAGTGGTCTAGGGTCATCAGACATAGGGCAGATTTTTCTCTTTCCACTTGAGTCAAAGCAGGCTTCAGGGACCCCTGGCATCTGCCATGTCTGATGAATTGCTCAGGTAGACAACACTGCAGAGTGTGTGAAGGAATGGCAGAGTAGAGAATTAACAACAAAAGAGAACCAACCAGCCTGTGACGGGAGAACCAGCCAGCCCGTGATGGGAGAACCAGCCAGCCCGTGATGGGAGAACCAGCCAGCCTGTGACGGGAGAACCAGCCAGCCCGTGATGGGAGAACCAGCCAGCCCGTGATGGGAGAACCAGCCAGCCTGTGACGGGAGAACCAGCCAGCCCGTGATGGGAGAACCAGCCAGCCTGTGATGGGAGAACCAGCCAGCCCATGACGGGTACTGGATTTCAAGCCAACTTCACTCTGTGAGAAGCATAGAGACAAAGAAAGCTTCTAAGCAGGGAAGTGACAAAACACGATTGACTTCCTGGAACATTGGCCAAGGAGTTATATGTATGTTAGCCACAGACAGAAAAGGTGGAATGAGGTGGTAGACAAAATTAGGGGAGCAAAATAGCATCATCTCCAAAACTGGGGGGTTTCTACCAGATGACGACATTATAATTTGAAGATGCATTCTGAGGTCAAGTTGGTTACAGAAATGCTAAGTCACAAAGTGGTTTGAACAAGCTGTCCATCACAGTGAAGTTCTCAGAGCCCCTGGTACATAGTTCTGCATTATAAGCAGCCAAGTGCATAGCACAAGGCATGGCCCATGATTTCTTAAGCATAGAACATTTTCTTTCACCAAGAATACTTCTGCATTAGTGTTCTCTAGGGCAACCAACCAATCAGGTGTGTAGAAAGGAAGGCTGTAGACCCCTGTGAGATATGGTGTCTGGGGAAGGAGATGAAGCTGTACAACAGCTGGCAGGCAGGCTGAGGTGATTCAGGAATGTGGGGAAAAAACAGGACTTCACCGGGCAGGAGAAGAGAAAAGCATGCCTGGCGAAGAAGACCACACGAGCGTGAGGTCTGGAAGACAGCCTTTGGTGAGGAGACGGGAAGGCGATGCTCCACTTAGAAGTCAGTGATGGACTGGAGAGGAAGAATCGTGGATATGAAGAGAAGTCAGTGGTGAACTAGAGAGGAAGGATCGTGGATATGAAGAGAAGTCAGTGGATATGAACTAGAG
>NC_022015.1:83811350-83816769 GCF_000317375.1 Microtus ochrogaster
AGAGAGGAAGTATCCGTGGATATGAAGAGAAGTCAGTGGATATGAACTAGAGAGGAAGAATCATGGATATGAAGAGAAGTCAGTGGATATGAACTGGAGGGGAAGTATCCGTGGATATGAAGCAAGAATTACATCCAGTCTTTGGCCCAATCAGCTTCCGAGGTTCCATGATAGAATTAATCCCCTGGAGGAAAGGCTCATGCAGTGAATGACCAGGAATGGGCAGACAGGAAAATCCAAAGCTTCTCAATAGAATGCCTGTGTCTGGAATGGGAGCCAAGGGCTCCCAGGAAGGGAAAACAGGCTTTGAATCTGCCAGAAACTGTGGCTCCATCTCCCTTGGTTAAGGCCAGGTGATATTCTCTGAAGAGCGGCTGTCCTTGCGATGAGGATGTGTGATTCTATTTTAGAGTAGTGGGAGGTGAGGAGGGGCCTGGCCACTGGCAGACATGTATCCTTACATCTTCTTTTCATGCCTTTAGTTGAAGAATATTGCTGACTCCAGCGATTCTGATGACTCCACTGAATCCAGTAGTCCAGACCAAGTTTTCAAGAAATCTGAGAGCAATTACATGTCAATGAGATCCTGGTGAGTGTATATGCCTTCTAAGTACTGCTATTAGCTAACCTATTTTTTTTTTTTTGAGACAGGGTTTTCTCTGTGGTTTTGGAGCCTGTCCTGGAACTAGCTCTTGTAGACCAGGCTGGTCTCGAACTCACAAAGATCCGCCTGCCTCTGCCTCCCAAGTGCTGGGATTAAAGGCGTGCACCACCACTGCCCGGCATAGCTAACCTATTTTTAATAGAGCAATTACCACCAATTCAGCGTGTTAACCTTTGTGTGAGGATATATGCATATATATGTATGTATGTGCATATATGGATAATGTGTGTGTGTGTGTACGCGCGCACGCGCGCGTGTGCGCGTGCACGCATGTGGCGTTGACATGAGCCATAAGGCACATGTAGAGCTCAGAGGGCAACCTTGGGTGTTGGTGTCCTCATCTTCTGCTTTGTTGGAGTCATTCTCTTGTTGTTTGCCACTGCACATACCACATGAACTGGCCCGTGAACTTCCTAGGATTCCCCACATCCCATTTTACCACAGAAGCATGGGGATTGGAGAAACACTACCACGCCTGGCCTTCCATGGGCCCTGGAGAGCCTGCGGCCCTACTGTTTACAAAGCAAGCACTTTACCCACCGAGCCGTCTCTCTAGCCCCCAGTTCATTTTTGAACTGTTGAGAAATTGCTTCAAAGCATCACAAAGACTCCGCTCTGCACATTGATTGATTAGGGTCGATGTCCTTTATCTGAAATGCTTAGGATTATAAACGTTTCTGGTTTCAGAATTATTTCTTTTTTCAGATTTTGGAATATCTGCATATCCATAATGAGATCTCTTGTGGAACAGAAGTCATCTAAACATAAAATACATGCACGATTCATATTTCCAAATGTACCTTATATATATAACCTGATGATAAGCTTAGGCAAAAGTGTTTGAAATTGACTTTGTTCATGAAAGACAGCGTGATGGTGTGGACTTACTCCACACGCGGCATCCGTATTGTCAGGTAGCATTTCCGATTTCAGATGCTCAAGGGACGGGCATTCAACCTGTGGACTTAAGAGAAAGGAAGGTGGCGATGGTTTCCTCACCCACAGAAGCCACCTGCGACATCAGGACACTTCTGTCTTGAGAAGTCTTCTGGGTTTTTTTTGGCTTTTATGTCTCTCATACTCTCACCCTGTTCTCCCAACCCTGTAAAATGTTATTTCGATTCCAAATCCATTTTTAGAAAGAAGGCTTGTTCAGTTTGACTCTGCCTCTGGTGGGATTATGTTGGCTGAACGTGTTCCAAGGCTTCTTACGTCTTCTTACGGCTGTTAGATGACAGGTAGAGTGGATAGCTGCCACCGTGGGTGCTTAAACAGACCCTTGTTCAACTTCTTATACTCCAGCTTCTTCAAACAATCGACCCCTGCATCTGCTGATGGCCAAGCTGAAACCCAGAGCTCTCCGGAGACTCCGGAGCAGGCAACTTCTCTGCAAGAACTTGGCACAGGGAGTCATCTGTATCTTTCACTTGCTGACCTGGAAGCACAGACCGCAGAAGACAAAACGGGGTCCGCCTCCCTAACTGTTGTGAAATTGTCTATATTACTCAAGTAAAGCCCTGATTTCTAAAACTTTGTGGGCCCTAAGAACAAGACAGATGCCTTAAATGCACTCAATATTATAAATTTCAAAGTAGTTCCTGAAAATTCCCAAGTCAGACAAGCATGGCAGGGTTCCTCTGTGTGTCATTGAGGCTGTGGCCCTTCTCTGTGTCACTGGTGTTGTGACCATAGACAGTAAATGATAGAGTTGGAAGAAGAGTGGTCCCCCGGGATGGGGTGGCCCTCCCAATGGTTTCAATGCTTTTCCCTTGGCCAGTCTTTCGGGCCCTAAAACCTGGACCACGCTGATCCAGCATCAGCGTGCATCACCAGCCTCCCGCACTAGCGTTGTGGGGGCAGGCAAGCCTCCTGAGGTGCTGAGCAGATGAGAAGGGGAGAGTTTAGGTCCTAGGTGACGTCAAGGGCACCTGACAAGATAGTTGCGATTTTTAGCTGTTTTCCATGCCCTCCTGTATGGAATAATTTCCAGAAAACAAACATGTAAATTGACTAGATGGAGATGGTTATAAGCCCACTTGGTCCAGTTTTGCCTCCTTCTGCTGTCTGCCAACCACTACCACATGCCAGAGGGGCAGGGAGGATTAATGAATGTCTTTCTGTACCTTAAATTCCTATTTCTTTCTTGGTGTGTTTTGGGCAAGCTTTAACTGGAAAATGTCATCTCAGAAGCAGAAGGCCAAAAATACACTTTGAAAGGATAGCTCAGAGCGAGGTTCCATCGGCTGTTTGACGCGACTTACACAAATGTTTTCTGTCCCAGCAATGTCCCCGACGAGAGCCAAGTGGAGACTCTGAATGTGTTCCTCACTCCTCGAGATGCCATCGACTATCTTGCTCTTGTAGAAGCGGCGGGACGGATATGGTAGGTGAACCTTTGAACAGATATCAGAGATGAAATGACACCCTCGTTCTGAATACCATATCTGACAAAGCCAACAGAGCACTAGGGCTGCTGTTGCCAGAGAGAGGGCTCGCCAGCAGAAAGATTATTGTTATATAGGAGGTCAGCTTTTGAGGGGGTCTAAGAGAACCAAAAAGCCCAGAACTCAGGATGTTTCTGATCCTTCAAAGGAGAATGGATGGCAAGGGGCCGTTCCAGGCACCATGGAGTGAATATTTAAAGAAGGAAAGAAGAGAACAAGGTTGTAAGATCTAAAAGAAAAAGATATATATGCGGGCCTAAGAGTCCCACACCCCATTCAAACCTCTATTCCAAACACAAGCTCAAAATTCTGTGTGGCAAATATTTTTTGCTTTGTTTTTTCGAGACAGGGTTTCTTTGTAGCTTGGGAGCTTATCCTGGAACTCACTCTGTAGATCAGGCTGGCCTCGAACTCAACAGAGATCCTCCTGTCTCTGCCTCCCATAATTACTATTTATCTAATTCTACATCCTCCTAGACTGTGACTGGACATGTTGGCACAGGCCAGTAATCTTAGTTCCCTGGAATAGACCTCAAGGCCAACCTAAGCTTCATAGTAGATTTAAGGCTAGCTTTAGCTACATAATGAGATGCTCTCCCCTCCCCCATCTTAAAATAAATAAGCCAACATGTTTAATTCATTTTGGTGAAAGACTGAATTTTTACAAGGTAACTCTTTAATATAAATAAGATCCCATACTGCCATAACTTTCCATTTTTACAAAATTTTTGTAATTTAAGACTCGTAAACGCCTGCTCAGCCTATGGACTTGTCTGTGACCAAGCTTACATGTCTGTTCATTCATCCACTTATTAAATATTCACTGCAGCTCTGTGTGCTCAGTTCTGGCAGGTGTTTGTTGAGCATCCTGTTTTCTTAGAACTGTGCAGTTATCAATTTTTAAACACCAGCTAAGGAAACAGAAAGGGAGTTCTGTACTCCCAGGTCATAAAGCCAGATGAAAAGAAGAGGCCTGTGAGTCAGTAAATATAAAAAGTATATCTTATTCAGAACTACAGTTAAAGTATTCCCACCGTGCATAATTATAAGTCCTGGGACAGGAGAGATTAACTACAAGCAAAACAAGGGACTGGACTTGGCAGGGCCTTGCCAGGGTGATTAGCTTGGAGCAAAGCTTCTGAGGGAAGGGAGGCAGGGAGGAAGTTAGTCCAGACAGAAGGAGAGGGTTGGCTTCCAATATGGGGCAACTCAGCACAGAGTGAGGTAATCCCACAGGCCCCATTCCTGCCCCCACAAGGAGCCAATGAACTCTGCCTCACTTTCTTGTTGGATGCTGTGTTCCCACTGCAGTGTGGCTCAGTGGGAAGGCCCTCCCCGACTAGGGTGCATATTCTGCCATGGAGACCATATCTTGGCTGTCAATGACCTGAAGCCCCAGAACCTGGAGGAGGTTTCCCTGTTTCTTACCCGCTGTAACCAGAAGGAGGTGAGTCCTACGAACTAGACCAGGCCAGATTAAGTCAGGGCCGGGAAGAAGAAGATCCAGCTCTGGGAGGAAGTCTGGGAATGACTCAGAGCATGAATGAAATTTTGTCTTTTGTTTCAAGTGCTACTGGGGAAAGCACTGGGCTAGGAGAGAGGGCTCGGGGCTTTTGATCTCAGGCACTGTGGAGTGCAGAAACAGCACCATGACTCAGACTAACTTGCAGACTGTAGATAGCCCCTTTAAGCAGTCTGTGTCTTGCCTTTCTGTAAAATTAGGGACAGTGATTGCAGCAGTTGTTGAAGAACAAAATAATATAACATGCTAACATGTTCGCAATGTCCCAGACACAATTACTATGGCTTTGCCTCTACTTACAGGGCCATGTGACATGGAGTGGCTCACTTTCCTGAATGTCAATTTTCTCATCTCATACAGTAACTCATACTCTCTGTATGGAGTTATTATTAAAAACCAAGATCATGTTACACGCATGTAAATGGCATTCCTGGGTAGTATAGTTTTCATATTGTTCATTCCTTCTAAGCCACATTGATTTCTAGACCCGTGACCTAGGGAAGGCCGCTGCCTTCTCTGTGTTTAGCTTCTTTGCTCTAAAGCAAGGAACAGAGCAAGGTCTCATTCCTCCCTATGGTTTCCAAACTGTGCTTCTTGGATCTTTGGACTGTGACTAGGGAGAAAGGAGAGGAAGGGCTCAACATGTGCTGCTTCTGTTAGGGACATTCACATTTGTTTTCTATTAAATAGATACATCTAATATACTGGACCACACCTTTAACAGATAGATGCATCTAAAACACTAGATCATGCAGTTAACAGATAGATACATCTAAAATACTGGACCAC
>NC_022015.1:83816929-83840758 GCF_000317375.1 Microtus ochrogaster
CCTTTAACAGAAAGATACATCTAAAACACTAGATCATGCAGTTAACAGATAGATACATCTAACACACTGGACCACACAGTTAACAGATAGATACATCTAAAACACTGGACCATGCAGTTAACATTCTTAGAAAGCATAGAACCTTGACTTGAAATTTCTATGAACAGCAACAGTAATGATCTATCTTCTGGCTCTGGGAGTCTGTGGTTATGTGTCATGTGTATTAAGGACTCAGCTTGTTTCTTCTTCATCATTCCATAAGCCTGACAGTTGGAGAAATTCTTACTGTATTATCTAAAAGGGTAAGGCCAGTCAGGCATGTGACTAAGGTAGACACAAAACTAGTTAGTGGCAGTGCCAGGGTTCATCATTCATCTGTTCCCTCGCTATTATTGAACATCTCCCTACTCTGTACTGGCTACTGTTGTGAAAGGTGGTCTCAGCTTACACATACGGAGCTCACAGATTAGCGGATAAAGCAAGTATCATCAGCAGTCTCAGAATACAGTGTGTGCCCTGGGATGTGAGCCGAAAGTGTTGGGGGACACTAGATGGGTCTTCTGAGGATACCCTCACAGCAGGCAGTGTTTGGCTTGAGTTCAATCCTTGATAGAAGTTTGCAGGGTAGATAAGAGGTTGGTTTGAGGGATCTAGCCTGATAGTCTGGTAACTTATAATTCATGGCTTCTGCCAAAGGTCCACCCTACAGCCAAAGGGTGAAGAAAACCATGTGCAACTTCTGGAAGTTACTATTATTTTGGCCCAAAGATCCATACATGTGCTCAGCAATTAAGAAAAGTGTTGTATTAGGCTGCTTGTTCATTCCAGCCACCCAGAATTGAAATTATCACACAGATTATTATTTAAAACACTGTTTGGCCCATTAGCTCTAGCTTCTTATTAGCTAACTCTTACATCTGAATTTAACTCATTTCTATTAATCTGTGTATTGTCACATGGCTTACCTGCTAAAGTTCCTTCCGCTCTAGCAGGACTACATGGCTTCTCTCTGACTCTGCCTCCTTTCTCCCAGCATTTTGTTTAGTTTTTCCCCACCTAGCTCTGTTCCCCTATAGCTCTGCTATAGCCCAAAGCAGTTCCTCTATTTATCAGTGGTATCACAGCATACAGAGGGGAATCCCACATCAGAAAAGGGATTGTAAGCAGACACACATCTAAATCTCCACCTGGGCGTTCACATATGCACCATCATGACTGCCATTGTAGACCTCACCTCTCCTGTGCTCTTGCTGTCTTCTGCATGCATCTGAGAACAACTCCCAAATAATACTGACCACTATCAACCCCCACCAACGTAGGTCTCAATCCCATTAAACGACCTTTTCACAGATAACCTATGTATTAGATATGTATATTACCATTCATAACAGTAGCTAAATTACAGTTACGAAGTAGCAATGACAATAATGTTATGGTTGGGGTCACCACACATGAGGAACTGCCTGTAGTCGAGGGCTGCATTAGGAAGGTTGAGAACCACCAGTCTAGAGGAGTAGAAAACTCTCCTCCCCACCACTCCTGACGTCTTTCTTTTACATGAAAACAGATGGCCAGTCCTCTTTTAAAATGCAAACACTTGTTTCTGGAAAAGGCCACATGAGAGCAAGGGCATCTCCTGGGTCTCGTGTCTGAGCCAATGGCATCCACCTTAGCCACAGTGCAGAGAAGGGGGAGGCTGGCGGAAGGAGGGGCTAGAGACAGCAAGAGGAAAGTGAGACAGCTTTTTAGAGGCAGAGGAGATGGTGTGTGAGTTTAGAGGGATAAGAAATGCGAGCTGTAAGAAAAACATTCAATTTCTGTTTCCTTCTGCTTTTGGCTGGGACTTTCCTGGATGGTGGTCTGTAGAAATAGGAGTGGTGGGCTGCGTCCCGGTACCCGGCCGCCCACATGGCTAGCTCTACCCGAAATAATTACACGGACACTGTGTTCATTTAATCACCGCTTGGCCCTTTAGCTCTAGCCCTTACTGGCTAATTCTGATATCCCGATCAACCCATCTCTAATAATCTGTGAGCACCGGTCTTAGTGAGCACCGGTCTTACCGGGAGTGTATCTTCCCAGGAGAGGGGAACATGGCGTCTCTCTGAGGCATCTGCTCCCGAGAGCAGAGCTGTGGAGTCTGACCTCACTTCCTCTTCCTCCCAGCATTCTGTTCTGTTTACTCCACCCACCTATGTTCTAAGCTATGAGCCCAAGCAGTTTGTTTATTACTTAACCAATGAAATCAACAGATTGATATATGACACTCCCACATCAGTGGTCTCCTTTGGATACACAGGGTTCTACAGGCCTTTTGAGCTACTGATCCTCTGTGGCTGTCTTAGTAAGATTTCTACTGCTGTGATAAAACACCATGGCCAAAACAACTTGGGAAGGAAAGGGTTTGTTTCTCTTACACTTCCATCACAGCCCATCACCAAAGAAAGTTAGGGCAGGAACTGAATCGAGGCCATGGAGGAGTGCTGTTTACAAGGTTCCTTCCAACACCCTGCTTTCTTATAGCATCCAGGACCATCAGCCCTGGGACATCACTACCCACAGTGAGCATCAATTATCAATCAAAAAAATGTGCTACAGACTTGTCCATAGGCCATTCCCATGGGGGCATTTCCTAACTGAGGTTCCCTCTTCCAAAATGACTCTAGTTTGTGTCAAGTTAACATAACATAACCAGCACAGCAGGGCCATCAGCCCTTTCTGGAGCCTGCCTAGAGGCTTAGACCTGTGGATGTCAGAAAATCAAAGTCCGTGTTCCGCTTGAACATACAGATCACCTCCAACTGCCTTTGGCTCATCGTTCAGTTTCTTTCAAAAACAGATTCAAGAGGTATGAAGGATGGGATCCTAAGGATACTCTCTGGTCATTTAATTATCTCCTATCTTGTGTCCTAGAAAGTGAAACTCTCCATTGGCCGGATCCCACATTCAGAGAAGTTCCATGCCCCCTCCTGTGCATGCCCCTTAAAATACCAACAGGGTTTGCCGGGGAAGGCACTGAAGAGGAGTCCTGCCATCAAAAAGACCCCGAAGGAATCAACTGGAGAGTAATCTGCCTCGGGCCCCTGGCAGCAGAAGAAGGATGGAGCCCTGGATCATCATGATCGGAGACAAGACAGAATCCTACTTGAGTCACTGTACTGTCCTAACAATGGGGGGCACTAGCCCCTCTGTGGCTGTTGCATTAAGGTCACATGGTCACATGGGGTAATGACTAAGGAACAGAGTTAGAATGGAAGGCCTTATTATCTGAGACTTGGCACCAGACACGGCAGACATCGATTGAGTAAATCTATGGTCTAATTAGTAGCACTGTGTGCTTTCTGAGGTCACAATTGCTTCTTTGTTAGGAATTAGAATTATTCATTCCAGAGAGGCAAGAGATGAAAGTCTGTAGCTGTCCTCCCAGACACTTCCTGTGACTCAGCAGCCCAGGGGCCATCAGGCCAGGCAGTTCTTACCAGGCTCAGTAGACCTGCTTTCTTAAAGATGTGGTAACTATTTTGGAAGCTAAGGAAGTTTGGTGCTGGATCCAGCCAAGAGCTGCTTGCTCCAAATGTAAACAGGAAACTATGTTTATATGTTCTTAATTGATTGGTTTATTACCAAATTAGTCCTGTGAAGTCAAAGAACCAAAGGCCTTTTAATCAGGAAAACAGGAGCCCGCAGCTGAAATCTAATCAGCTTGGGGAATGTCGGTACAGGGGGGCGGGCGGTCAAAGGACACATCTCAGCAGACTGTCCTTTTGCGTGGAAAATCGAAGGCTTTGAAAGCTCAGTGATATTCAGTCTTCAAGACTCGGAGCTCAGTAGCTGTTAAGGGCAGAACCAAGAATCTAATTCAGCTTTAGAAAGAAGATCCCCTGACTTCTGCCTTGTATGTAGGTTTAGATTAGTAAAGACCTTTGGCACGCAGGAGAGACATTCAATGTATTTCATTTTCTGTTATCTAGATTGTTGCCAGTATAACATGTATATATGTGTACAAAACATATGAAATAAATAAATGTCTATACATAAATATTTCAAATCTCATAACTAAAAAAAAAGAAGAAGAAGAAGCCATTTCAGTGAGGAATTAAGAACCGTTAAGGTAAAACTGCCTGAAGCCATCTGCGGGATGGATTCCTGGGCTCTGAAATCCAGCTGTTTTCTGAGGACCCAGGGGTCGATCATCCACCCAGCTTACAACAGTGCTGGATGGGACAAGTAGACAGGACTGCAGGTCCTTCCCAGTACACTGTCCACCTGCCACCCTACCCCAACCCCAGAACTTACCTCCTGACACAGAATGGGGGGGTGAGGACCACACTCTCGGTGCTTCTCGGCATCTGAATGGCACTTTGAAGGGCTTGGACTGAGGAACCCAGGTCTCTGTTGTATCATCCTAGGGGGTCAATGGAGAGCCCCCCCCCCAGTCTGCAGGACAGCACAGAGCATGTGTTCATCCTAGGGGGTCAGTGGAGAGGTCCCCCCAGTCTATAGGAGAGCACAGAGCATGCGTTCATCCTAGGGGTTCAGTGAAGAGGTCCCCCCAGTCTGTAGGAGAGCACAGAGCATGTGCTCATCCTAGAGGTTCAGTGGAGAGGTCCCCCAGTTTGCAGGAGAGCACAGAACATGCGTTCATCCTAGGAGGTCAGCGGAGAGGCCCCCCAGTCTGCTGGACAGCACAGAGCATCCCCTCTTTCGGGAAAGGATCTAGCTCTCAGTAGTGCTGAGAAAACAGACAGCCACCCACCTGCCTCTAACAGGAGCCTGAGGAGAGCATCTGGCTCCTTTCTGGCTTCCTCTTCTGTGAAGAGCAACTGAACCACGGCCTGGAGGAAGCAGCCTCCTGACTGAGCCCAGGTATGTGCTGCTGGTGACTGGAATGGTCAGGGGAACCCATTCTATGCCGTTCTCCGTGCTGCTCCTCAGAGCCCAGGTCCCCACATCCTCTGTGCCTCCCCTTCCCCAGAGCTGGAAACAACCACGTGCTCCTAGCGCTCAAGGTTACTTCTTTTTTTTTTTTTTTCGAAACAGGGTTTCTCTGTGGTTTTGGAGCCTGTCCTGGAACTAGCTCTGTAGACCAGGCTGGTCTCGAACTCACAGAGATCCGCCTGCCTTCAAGGTTACTTCTTTATCCTAAGAACAAGTGACCACAAGGAGAACTCTAGACCTAGGAGGAGAGATATCTGTCCTTTTCTGTCACCCAGGTGAGAATACAGCCAAGAATCAGCTGGAAGAAGGCCAGAAAAGCCATCAGGCCAGGCCTGACAAAGACGGTACCTTGTGGTCCTCAAGTGGCCAAAGAGAAGAACACACTCCCTGCTACCAACAGATGCGAGCCCAGGAAGCCTCGGGGAAAAACCCATCTGTGATCTCCTTCATTGGTGTCCATACTGACCACATTTCAAGTAAATGGCTGTGGCCTATGCTGCAAAGAAACTGGTCCAGCTGTTCTTAGGGAAGATAGCCCCTCCTGGATCTGCTTAGACAGTGAAGGAGAAAATAAGGATGGCTTCGAGCTGTTCTTGGCTGTCTCTTCTTTGTCCATGTCCCATCAACTTGACATAGCTTAGAGTCGCATGAGAGGAGAGTCTCAATTGCGGGATTAGATTGGTCTAATGTGGGCGTGTCTTTAGGGGGACCGTCTTATTTTTTTCATTGATGTGGGAGGGCCCAGCCCACTGTGGGCAGCACTAGGGGACTGTCTTATTTATTCACTGATGTGGGAGGGCCCAGCCCACTGCGGGCAGCACCATTCTCTAGGC
This sequence comes from Microtus ochrogaster, assembly GCF_000317375.1. Lineage (NCBI taxonomy): Eukaryota > Metazoa > Chordata > Mammalia > Rodentia > Cricetidae > Microtus > Microtus ochrogaster. The sequence continues at coordinate 83,822,701 of NC_022015.1, forward strand.
AGCTGGTCCTGAGCTGTGTAAGAAAGCAGGAGGTTGTGAGCAAGCCAGCAAACAGTAGTTCCTCCATGGTTTCTGCCTTATGTTTCTGCCCAGGCTTTCTCCAATGATGAACTGTAACCTCCGTGCTAAAATAAATCCTCTCCTCCCTAAGTTGCTTCCGGTTGAAGTGTTTGATCACAGAGGCCCAAAGGGAAGTAGAGCTGGCCTCTGTCTGATGTGGCGGAGGAAGAAGTCAGAGCTCAGAAACGGGAAATGATTTACTGAGGGTACCCCAGCTCCATGCTGATCCCATAGTTCCTCAACCTATACCTTCTCTACGTTATGGCATTTCAGTGGGACTTTGTCTCTCAGCTTCCTACTGGGTGCCTTGGGTCTCCAGAACAGACCGCAGGGGTATACAGAGGTTTTCATTTGGTTCTCTCTGCTGAGATGAAAAATATTCAGAAGGAATTCCAAAGAACAACTGGTTAGGAAGGAGAATGAGCACGCAGGGCCAAGGCCACAACATCACACTCAAGCTGTTGAAATGTCTGCATTCCGGGAAGGTTTTTTTTCTGTGTGGAGAGCAGAGGACCACGTTTACGTGTTTGTGTGTGGTATATGTGCACATGTGTGTGCCAGGGAGTGAAGACAGGTGGCTCTGTCACTAGTCTGCTCCTTCTCTTCAGGGCGTGTGCCAAGTGACTTTCCCTTGGGATGGTGAGAAGAATAGAACATGATAAACGGACCTCAAGGCTTTCAGACTCAGCTGGATCACATCAGGGTTCTTTTCTGAAGTTGGACTGGTGGCACATGGACTAAGTAGCACATGTGTTTTCTTGGAAAAGCTCTCCAAAATGTCGAGTTAATGAAATATTTGCCGAATGACCGACAGTCCCACGGGATCTTGGGGCCCTTCTCCAAATCACTCTGACTAGATGGTTATGGAAAACTTGGCACTCACAGTGCTAGACCCTGGGACTGACTGACCTACCTGATATGGTAGCCACCAGCCAAATGTGCTGTTTGGCCTAAAATTAGTTAAAATTAAATACACCTAAAATTCCTTATCAAAGCACTAGCCACATTTGGGGTATTGATAACCTTTGATGGTAATTAACTACAATATTGGATAACACAGAAACAGACTTTTTCCACCATCATAGAAGGTTCTAGAAGACACTTTTCCCTATCTTATGTCCCAGGAGAAGAACAATTACATCTTATTCACCCCCATAGTCCCAGCCCATAAATACAGTGAGCGGCTTACAGCAAATGCTTGATAAACACATGCTAATGGAAGAAACCACTACAATTCGTGGAAAGTATTAATTCATAAACATTATTCAATTTTGATATTTTAAAATAAAATATTAACATCCCTAACCCTGGTAACGTTGGGTATTCTTTTTTCTTTTCTTTCTGTCTATCTCTCCTTTCTTGCCTGGTGTCATAGAATTAACTTGAAAGACCAGCTATAGGACTCTTCCATATAAGTTGCTTCCTCAACAGTTAGTAAGTTTATGTGGAGTTGGCAGCACACTTGGGAGCTGTTATACAAACAGGAAATCATGGTGTCTACAACTCTCCAGCAAACTGCTGACCACAGTGAAGAGAAAGATGAGTCTACCATGATCTCGGTGCTAAGGTCATTTTCTTTTGAGGAGCACCAATGTATAAGTCTAGGTTTGGAGTTATGTTAATTATAGTTGCTCCAAAATTTTGAGCATTTTCTGACATTCTTAGCTCCTCTTTGTTTAAGTGTGGACTTATAAAACAGATATCAGAGCTTGTTGCAACTGTACACATGCTAAGAATCAGCAGTGCATGGTGTCAAAGGTTTTTATGTGGACATCAGTGTTTAATCCAGGGCATTATGAGATGTTGATTTGGGACTTGAGGGCAGGGTGATGGTAAGGTATTGTCATGTATTTGCCTCTTGGCCTCTTTTAAATGATAGATGAGCGTTACAAGGAGAGGCCCCCTGTTTGTCCCAGCTGCCTGGCTAGCTTACATCCAGAATAACCACACAAAAACTGTATTAATTAAATTACTGCTTGTCCCATTAGCTCTAGTTTCTTATTGGCTAATTATTACATCTTAATTTAACCCATTTTTATTAATCTATATATTGCCACGTGGCAGTGGCTTACTGGAGATTCTAACCGGTATCCATCTCAGGAGGAGGATCCATGGCTTTCCTCCTCTGCCCTTCTTCCTCCCAGCATTCAGTTCTGTTTTCCCCACCTACTTAAGTTCCGCCCTATCAACTAGACCAAGGCAGTTTCTTTATTCATTACCTAATGAAAGCAACACATGAACAGAAGAACCTCCTACACCAGACGAGAGTGCCAGAAATATGACTGGGAATAAAGCTATTCTTTAAAAACCAGAGGCCTACAAATTACCACACTGTGTGGTGACAGAGGCGTTCAGAACAGAGCGCTAATCGTGACTCACACTGCTGCGAGCCTTCTGTATGCAGGGCACTCTCCACACACCCTCCCCAGTCCTACAATGGTTCTAGGACGTCAAGACTGACTGCCTCAGAAGCACAGAGAAGGGAAGTACCTTACCTGCTCCAGGTATGGCTGGCGAGAGCATGGCAGAGCTGGGATTCAAACCAGACACCCTGGATCTGGAGACCAGAGCCTGACTCTCCTCACCGGGAGACCTATGGAAGAGAGGAAACATCGCTGAAGCAGATGGTACACAAAGGAGAGGGGCAGAGCCAGAACAAACCTGCAGCGCACTTTCCAAGGCTTGCTAGAGTGGCTCAACGTTTGGATGGGCCTCTTGTCTTGGCAACATAATCGTTTTCCCTCATTTTATGCAGGAGAAAGTAAAAACCTACAGTTTTTACCCCTAGTTTTTACTCTAACAACTAGAATTTGACCAACGCTCCTCTTACGACAGGTTTATATGTTTTATAGTTGTCCTTTCAGATGGGCCTGGGTCTATATGATGGTCATTAGTTGGCAACTAACACATCTCCAGTGACAAAAACGTTAGGCTGTCCTCAGGGGAGTGAGGAGTAACAGAGACTCTGATTCTGTAAACCTCGTTCCCACACGTGCTAAGGCAAACACGCTCAGACCTAACTAAGAGACGAGTGTGCCCTCTCACCCAAATCCAGTGTCAGAAACACAAAAGCGGTGAAGAGGAGTCCTCTGTGGCTGGTGTGGAAAAGCAGCGTCATAGGTAGGTGAATTCTGAGAGAGCTCGAGAGGGAGTCCTATATCTTAGTGGAAGAGTAGAGTTTCCAGAGCCCCCATGCACAGCCACGCAATGCTAACTACAGGGTGGAGAAGGTTCTGGATGCTTTCCAAGCATCTGGAAGCTTCCTGGGAAAAGCGTCCCTGTCTAAGAGACAGGTGCCACCTTGCTTTTTTTTTTTTTTTTTTTTTTTTTTTTTTTTTTTTTAATTTTCGAGACAGGGTTTCTCCGTTTCTCCGTAGCTTTTTGGTTCCTGTCCTGGAACTAGCTCTTCTAGACCAGGCTGGCCCCGAACTCACAGAGATCCGCCTGCCTCTGCCTCCCGAGTGCTGGGATTAAAGGCGTGAGCCACCACCGCCCGGCTGCCACCTTGCTTAATAAGAATCTTTTACCCCTTTACAGACAACAGTTCTTACTCACTGCATCTTTAGATAAAATTAGCCAGGGCTGGGGAGATGGCTCAGTGGTTAAGAGCACTGGCTACTCTTCTAGAGGACCCAGGTTCAATTCCCAGCACCCACATGACAGTTCACAACTGTCTATAACTCCAGTTCTGGGGGATCTGGTGCCCTCACACAGATATGCATGCAGGCAAAACACCAACGTATATAAAAATAAATCTGGGCGTGAGGGAGAAAAATTAAAGTAAACTTAAGAAAATAAGATGAATTAATCACATTAAGCAGGGATCCCATGGGAAGGTTGCTCTGTAGTAGGTACAGATGGCTGTACGAGTCTTAACTTGGAGCTGAAGGAAAACAGAAGGTGACGGAAAGAACTGGGAAGCAGGTTCTGTTGGGAAGAGCTTCCGTGAAAGTGTGAGGACTTGAGTTCCTTCCCTAGAACCCATCTGGGTGTGGAGGTGTGAGTTCCCAGTCTCAGCACTGGGCAGGTGGGGACAGGCAGATCCCTGGGGCTCTCTGGCCAGCTCGCTAGCTGCTTAGTGAGCTCCAGGCCAGTAAGAGACGTTGTCTTTAAAAAGGCAAACGTCACTAGACGGCAGTGGTGCACATCTTTAATCCCAACACACAAGAGCCAGAGGCAGGGTGAATCTCTGAGTCTGAGGCTAGCCTGGTCTGCAGAGCGAGTTTCAGGAAAGCCATGACTGCACAGAGAAATCCTGTCTTGAAAAAACAAAAAGAAAAGCCAAATGATGGCTGAGGTGGTCTCCTGTGCTACACACACCTGTGCCTGCATGCACAGACAGATACACGGAGAGAAGACATGCACACACACACACACACACACACACACACACACACACACACACACCTGTACCTGCATGCACAGACAGATACACGGAGAAATAGACATGCACACACACAGACACACAAGTGTACCTGCATTCACACAACACACACAGACACATAGACACATAGTCAGACACAGATACACCTACAGAGAGAGAGAGAGAGAGAGAGAGAGAGAGAGAGAGAGAGAGAGAGAGAACCTTTCAAAGGCTAGAATGCAGAGCTACATCGCAGCGAAGGAAGAAAACATCTAGGCTCTCTTATGAGATAACAATTCCTCCACTCCTCCAGAGCTGGGCACTGATGACTGGCTACCGTGCTGCCATTGCTAGGGTCTCCTCAGAAGCTTTCCTCTAGGAGAGCAGTCCTTAACTTTCTTAACTTTCTAATGCTGCTGTGACCCTTAAATACAGTTCCCCAGTTTGTGGTGACTCCAACCATAGTTATTTTCGTTGCTACTTTATAACTGCAAGTTCGCTATTGTTATAAATTGTAATGTATTCCAATGGTCTTAGGTGATTCCTGTGAAATGCGTCCAGTCCCCAAAGGGGTTGAGACCCACAGGTTGAGACCCACAGGTTGAGAGCCGCTGCTTTAGGAGCTGCTGAGAAACCTGTCTGCTGCTTTAGTCTTACACAATTAAGACCGCTAGGATTTTCCTGTTCTCCAAGGGAAAGTAACACACTAATCAGATTTTCAGTCCTCATAAGCCATCTTTCGGTCCTATCTTACCACACACTTAACACTGTGCTTAGAAGATCTTCAGAGTTTTCCTTGAGGAGCCAGGAGCCCTGGCATGAGCTAAGTGGAGAAGGTGGGGGCTCCACAGCAAAGGGGGAGCTTCAGAAAGAAACTGGTCTCCACCACTGCAGATGGTTGGCAAGGTGCTGTCACCAAGCCGAATGCTGTCATCTCGTTTTTCTTTAATTAATATCTCACACTTCCAAACAAAGTGTGCGAAACTGCGAGGGACTCTGCCAAAATCTCCCCGGCTTACATAAGCCCTGTTCACGCAGGGCTGGGGATTTATTAGTGCTGAGAACACTCTGATGGGATCGGCAGCTGCCGTGCTGGATACACAGACCCGACTCTGGTGTCACCATCAGTCTGAGAAGGGGACCTCCTTCACAGAGCTCGTCCTGGCTGTTAGAGATTCACACATTATGCACGATCATCAAAGAATTTGCACACATACATCCTCGTCCCTGTGCCCCCTTTCTCCCTGCTGGAGAAGAGTAACTCTAGAACTCTCTGAGGTCAGTATGAAAGGGAAAATAAAGGGAACATCATCGCTATGTGGAGAACATTTTCAATTCAGGATTTATTTACTTGGCAAACACCGGGCCCAAGAGTCGGCTCAAATGTCCTGCTTCTCTGTCCAGGCAGAACCGATTGCCCCATCCATGCTTCAGCCTCACTTCCTAGGCCGCTCACCCATGTGGGATTGGTTTCAGGATCCCCAGAAAAACACCCAAATCCAAGATGCTCAAGTCCCTTATATAGACCAATGCGGCATTTGCATATAGCCCTACACACATATGTTCTGCATCTCCTCTGGGTCACTCATAGCTAATTTAATGTCAGTGCTGTGTACATACTTACACTGCCGGGTTAGAGAATAATGATTTGGAAAAATGACTGTGTTCAATACAGACATAATTTTTCCCCAGATAGTTCCAGTCTGTAGTTGAATCCACAGATGTGGAAGGTTAGCTGTATCTGCTATTCCAAGCAAATCTCTAGGCCCTTTGTGATTTAGAAAGCTTTATTTTGGTCATTTTTACATTGAAGATTCTTGAAGCATGCTAAGAATAATAATAAGTGCCTATTAAGCCTGAGTGAAAAGGACGCCACACTTCCGAGCGCCGCATCACTCATGGGAACCGATTCCGTGTGTTCAAGTCCATTGGGCAGGGCTTCAGTTCAGGTCACGTAGACAGATGGGTGCTTAGAGCCTGGTAGATCAGAACCTCTAGGAATGGGGATCTTTCAAATATCTACTGGGCTAGAAAACAATTTTTAAAATCTCATTTCCTTCCATCTCCTCATGACTTTCGAGGTGAGTGATGTCCACACCACCCTACAGGAGAGAAAAACCAAGTTCAGAGAGGTCAGAGGTTGGGTCACTGTCTCCAGGTCACAGAGTCAACCCCACTCACTCACCTGCCAAGTTCATGTGATGCCTGATACCACAGTCTTCCAAGGTCCTAATGGTTAATCTGCCACTTAGTTGCTTCCTGACCTGGAACATTCCCGGTCTGGACCCAATTACTGCTGGGTGGGGTTGGAGCCCTTTTTTGAAAAGTGGTAGCACATTCTTTTAAGGAACCCTGGTAATTCTGAACCCTTTCTTTCTAACTCCACTCAGAGAGCCATGACTAATTATGAGACAAGCATTATGTAATGTAAGAAATAACACATTCCAAGTGCTTAGACACAGCCTATAAACTGTGAGCGATGCAGGAATTGGGAGAAAGAGAGCTTGCCGGTAAGCCAAGAGAGCACTCGATGAGGACAGGGCTTACACAGGGACGGACAACAGACACGCCTGGGGACGGAAAGACACACAGGGAGCATGCAAAGGTCGGGGCACCACTTTTATGTGGCTCCCAGTGTGTTTGAGGTTGAGGCGAAACTGTCTGCATTTTCCTGTAGGAGGATCTACATTTGAAGCAAATAAAATGATTTGGCTAGGATCCACGGCTGAACAACATTAGGCAGAGGTGTTTGGAGAGGACTGTGCAAAACCAGGCGGCTGCAGCAATCACCAAGATCATACATCTGTATGAACACATTTCCCCTATTAAATATGCAGAGGCTATATCTTCTTACGACATTTTTATTTGTGTGTGCACGTGCGGCCTGAGGGAGTTGACGTGTATCATGCAGGTGTCGGTGGAGGCCAGAAGAAGGCGTGGCAGTCCCCTGACCCAGGAATTAAAGGAAACTGTGTATCACCTAATATGGGTACTGGCAACTGACCTCAGGGTCCTCTGAAGGAGTGGGAAGCATGGGGAGTTAACTGTGAGCCACGAGAGGAACTACCCCAAGGCTGGAGAGTTTTCCAGCCTCTCTCTACCCCCAGAAGAGCAAATCTGGCTCATGTCACCCAGGCTTCTCTGGGCCGCACCACATCATCTTCACTGACGTCAGTAGAGGTCACACTTGCTTTGTTCTACTCTGATGTCAGCATAAAACCAAGGGGCTTTCCTGCGCCTACTTTTCTTCCTCTTTCTAGGTTATTATCTAGTAACTTTTAACATTAATAATCTATGTTTGTTACATGTGGGGAAGAACGAGAAGATGGCTTATGACTGAATGGAAAATTTATTTCCCTAGTTCAACTGACAAACGGGAGTTAGGTGGAAGGACCTATCTGCCGGTAATGTTTCTAGAAATATGTTTCCTGGGGTCTGTAGGAGAAAGATAGTTCCAGAGCTTCTGTGGTATAGTAGAGTTTATTTTAATTTAATTCATACAGCTCCGAATTCTCTTACTATTTTGGATTCATTCTCTCATGTACTTATTGGTATTCCCTGCTTCTTCCTTCCAGGTTTTAAATCCTTTGCTGATTTCTTTGAGCCCTTTAGTAATAAAGCATGACCTATTATTACATCAAAAAGCTTTAGAACAGAGGCTTCGATTTTCCCTCCTCATTAGTCACCCTGATGTCCCTGAGGAAGTCAAGAAGGAAAGCTAGACTCCAGCACGGAAGTGACGTCATCTGTGCTATACTGCCCTCCGTGAAGTGGAGCGATCCAGAGCTCTGACTGTGGATTCCGGGTCTGGAAGTGACCAAATGCCAATCTAAGCCAGCTTTTGTTACTGGTGCTTTTAGTTTAAAAACAAAAACAAACAAAGAAACCCAAAACCCCTCCTCTCTAATGACCATGACTTCTCCCTCCTTCCCTCTCTCTCCCCGCTTCTCGTGCATACTTATGTATTTGTGTATGTGAGAGCACGTGTGTACTGGTGTAAAACCCAACACTAAACTATAAACCCCACCTGCCCAAGGACCAGATAACATCCTGGGATGCTGGGAGTTGTAGTTCTTGACAAATAACAACAAAGCTTTATGGGAACGTACGGTGGCCTACATGTCTAGGGAGCACGCAGCTGGAAGTCCTGGGGAGTGGTCCTGAAGTCCACCTTAGTCAATATTTAAAGTTAATAAAAGCTTGAGTCAAATATGGCTCAAAAACAGTGGAGCTGTTTTTTTCTCTGGTGACTCTCGGAATTAACACAGGCTGAGGGAAAACCCAGGTGTTGGTCCTCACCTACCTTGTTTGAGGCGGGGTCTCTTGTTCACTGCTGTGTCCCGGGCTAACTGGACTGCAAGCTTGTCTCCACTCCCAGCTCACTGGAAAAGCATTAGCATCACGGACATATGCTACGACACCTGACTTTATGCGGCTCAGGACATCGTGCTGTGTGGCAAAGGCTTTATGTGCTGAGCCACGTCCTAGCCCAAGCACCTCTTCCTGGTACATCCACATCCACACCCACTTGTATTTCTCAGTAATGGCAAACAACAGTCAAGATGTCACCCAACTGTAAAGCATAAACTCACCTTCAAGGGTAGACCCTCAGTTACGTGGTAAATGAAATCAAACTATTTGGCTTGTTATTCTGAAATAAAAGAAGAAAAAAAAAGACAAGTCTTCTTTGATAGGAAAGTTCTGGGTTCCAAGGCTCCAGACGTGAAAAGCGCTACTAGAAAAAGAGTTGTAAGTCTGAACTCTAAAGAGTTGCTTAAGCAGCATTGGTGAGGAATTTGGCAGCACTCTCTCCAGCCTCTCCTCTCTGGCTGCCAGCTCTCTCTGCTGCCCTCTGGTGAGAGTTCAGCCTTGTGGTGTAAGTCCTGCCAATAAGTGCCAGCATGGTGCAAGTTTAGCCAGTGACCATCATCCAACACGGTCCCTGAAAGGTCCTTGTATTAAAACGCTTAGCAACCATAGTATCTTGTTATGGCGTAGAACTATGTGGGAAATTATGCAGATAGTGTTTTATTTGAAAATGATTGGAAGCAGGGAGGAATTGCCCAGAATTTTTCCATATGCTAACTGCTTTTCCCCCGGGTCTGGAAATAAAAACAAACCTAATCATTCCAACAGTACTGAATAACAGTGTGTTTACCCGTTCCGTCCTTATGTCAGTTCTTTCCCAGATGTACATATGCTCAGAAAAATAGAAGCTATGGTTAGAACCTAAGTTGTCAGCTCCCAATGCAAGTATACATACCTACTGGGTACAAGGCACTCTGAAGACACACAGAAACATGACCCTTCTATCCACGGCTGTCTAGAAGCACAAGTTCCTGGCTGCAAACAGTCTCAAGGTTTGGAAAACAAATCAGCATCGGAGCTAAAATCCCTTCCTGGGGGCTGGAGAGATGACTCAGTGGATAAAAGACTTGCTGCTCTTGAAGAGGATGGACTTCCCAGTACCCACTCTGTACTGGCTCAGCCTCCTCTAACTCCAGCTCCAGGAGACCCAGCGCCCTCTACTGGCCACCACAGGCACCTACACACATATGGTAAACACACCACCACCACCACCACCACCACCACCACCACCACCACCACCACCACCACCACCATCATCATCATCACTCTTACAAATAATAATAAGAGAAAGAACACCCAAAAGTCCCATTTATGGTTTACAAATTGATGACCAGCCTCTACCTGAATTTGGAAATAAAATCTAAGCACTAATTGCTCACTATCCAGGATGAATTCTTCACCCCTTAGTTTTGGTGACTCCTGATACCTGAGGAGAGCCATTCGCTCCACACATGTTTCTTACCGAGCCAGCAGCAACGGACGAAGGAAGCATACCGCTGCTCTCACGGCGCTCCCGTGCTGCTATCAGAGGGATTGCTGTGGGTCTGCTTTCCATGTTGCTGTGTGCGACTACATTTCCTGCCAAATTCCTGGAGAATTTTTATGAAGTGACCTTCTGAGTTGAAAATAATTCTTTCAACAAACGCATACTGATTACTGCTTAGCATATCATTATTTTAAAATCTATTCATGCACTAATGCGAAAATCAAGTGCACTCTGGGTTAATGCAGGCATTGTAAATTAATCATCCAAAAATCTAAATGCACAGGGCCTGGTAGCATGTGCCTATCATCCCAGCACTTAGAAAGTGGAGGCTAGTGGAAGAGGAATTCAAGACCAGTCTTGACTACATAGCAAACCTGAGACTAGCCTGAAGCAAATGGGCCCTATCACACAACGAAACAAAACAAAATTTTTAAATGCATTTAACAGACAACATCATAACCTTTTATGAATTTGCTGCTGTTTCCGAGCTCCGAGTCTTGCTGAGCCATGGTTGCTCTTGCCAGGATAGTCTTGGCTGTCACTTTCTGACAAACGCCATCTCTTGAATAACTTGTTTTTGTCCCGAGAAATACCAGTCCCATATGTACAACTCTTACAAATGCCCCAAATATTTTTCACTTCATAATTTTGCTGCATGTCTGCAAGGTAATTGGAATGGACCAAACATCTTTTGGATGTCAATGGCTCTAGAATTTCAGTTCCAATAATTGAAGCACACTGCTTGGAAAAGGCAAGGCAATGGGGAAAACGTAGAGGAAACCATTTATGAAAAGAGCTATAAATGAATCAATGAATTCAATCGAATTAGGCATTGGTGACCTGTCATCAATCGAATGAGGCCTTAGTGACCTGTAATCAATCAAATGAGGCCTTAGTGACCTGTAATCAATCGAATGAGGCTTTGGTGACTTGTAAGCCAACATCTAGATTTAGCCCATCCCTCCTGGGTGACTCACTGTAGGTTCTGGCAGGTTTGTTAAATCACCCTCTCTCTGAGCTTTAATCCTGCCCTCCAAATTTAGCTCTCCCTCTCAAACAATTTGGGGATACTTAAATTCAGTCAGTGTGCTGGGTCTCTGGAAGTAAGCCTGCTTAGTCCGAAATAGAACCCAGGTGCTCGGACGTACTTGAGGGATGCATTTTGGGCCGATCCCAACCCCAGTCAAGAACTGTGCAGTAGGTGTTTACTCTTCAATATCAGGGGGCACTAAAAGGACTTCTTTCCAGGTATAAAATGATTTTGGCAGGAAATTTTTACATCACATCATTCCTGCCCATCTCGGTCCTGAATGATCAAATATGGCATGCTGGTTAAGTTCAACATTACAATATCTGCAATTTCACAGACAATAATTTAATCATCTAGATCAAACAGGGCTGAGTGAGTGGGGCTGCTTGCAAATTATCTCAAGATCGCATCTCCCAGTTTGCAATTCATTTCTCTAGCTGTGGAAATAAATGAGTGCACAGTATTTTCTCATTTGAAATCAGACAATATGAATAAAAAGAAACCGAACCTGCCCTTTCTCTCATTTCCTTATACTTTGGTTTTTAATTGATGCACAAATATATAAAAGTTTAACATACTTGACAGCAGCCATGTAATGGTCAATATGTGCTGATTCTTGTATAATGTTTAAATCATTGTAACTACCCCTCTCTAACATTTATCAGATCTTTGTGGTAATATTTTTTCTAAAATTCTTTCTTCTAGCTGTTTGAAATGTTTGATACACAGTAAATACCAAGAGCTTTCCTAATCCTCCCTGACTGTAACCTAGAACTCACTCATGAGCCCCTCTCCTCTCTCCCCCCTCTCCTCTCTCCCCCTCTCCTCTCTCCCCCCTTTCCTCTCTCCCCCCTCTCCTCTCTCCCCCCTCTCCTCTCTCCCCCCTCTCCTCTCTCCCCCCTCTCCTCTCTCCCTCCTCTCCTCCTCTCTCTCGGCATCTGGTAACCACCATTCTACTCTCAAGGGCACGCGTGAAAGAGTGCAGTGTCTCTTTCTGTGTCGAGCTTGTTTCATTTAACACAGTGATCTCCTGTTCCATCCATGCTGCCACCAACGATTTCGTTCTTCTGGATTGCTGAGTAAGTATTCCATTTTGTACCACACTTTCTTTACACGTTCGCCAGCTGATGGACACTTTGGTAGACCCCTTTCTTGGTTGTTGTAAAGAGTGTGCTGGTGCACGTGGGCATGCAGCTAGCTCTTTGACGCAGTGACTTAATTTATTTTGGTGATGTGTCCAGCAGCAGGATGGCCGGGTCATTTGCTAGTTCTATTTTTAACGTTTGAAGAATACATTTCTTCTTTTTTTCTGAGCTGTATTTGTATTTATGAGAGATGTTTTTAAGGTCAGTAAATTTAGATCCTCTACTAGAGAAAAGGATCATGTTCAATGATTTAAAAGAGTGGGTTTTCCCCAATAGAAAGAGAGAACACTCATCCCACACAACACTGAGAAGTCATGATGCCTTAGCAAGCATGGAGGGCTTTTTGTTTGAGTGTTCACAGCATTTTACTTTAAGCCAAAGGAAGAGGCAAAAGCAAGCAAGCAAAAAGTAGGTGTGTCTTCTGCTCATTTGTTTTGTTTGTTTTTTTGTTTTGCTTTGTTTTTGTTTTCAAGACAGGGTTTCTCTGTAGCTTTGGAGCCTGTCCTGGAACTAGCTCTTGTAGACCAGGCTGGCCTCGAACTCACAGAGATCTGCCTGCCTCTGCCTCCTGAGTGCTGTTTTAGGTTTTGGTGGAGTTTGTTTTGTTTTCCCCAAGGAAAGCACACGGTTTCCTTCCCACTGGGCCTATCAGGTCACAGAGCCTCTCAGGTGCAGCTCCTGCTGCAAAGTCTCCAGCATCCTACACCAGCGATAAGAAGCATGCCAACAATCCCAAGAATGCACCAGAATAGGCATGCCACATTTTCATTTGATTGGCATATTTGCCAGGGTAAGTTTCCTGACCTAAAGACTTGTAGGAATCTCTTGGCAATGCTGAGTTAATGCTTGTCTCCTTTAACTGGGGTTTTTGAAACATCTTTTTAACTTACTTCCAAGAAAAATCAACCCCCTTCCCACTCATTTGCAATACTGTCTGTGCAAATGCTCGTAATTTACACACAACAATGTGTGTGTGTGTGTGTGTGTGTGTGTGTGTAAAGTATATTACATATTATTTTCTTATTCTAAGAATTTTCAGTTTCCCTCAAGACTGGACAGAAATCAAATCTCAAATAAATTGCCTTTTCGTCTCCACGAGCCAAGAATGTAGGCCTCTGGTCTCTCTATCTTAGAACTCAGTCTTAGAACTCATGGTAAAGGAATGCTAAGTTTATGAGAATATTAATGCGAAAGAAAAACCCACCTTTTAAATTATACATTTTTCATAGCTCAATTTATTTTTAGGATTTGTTTATACAACAGCTTATAATATGAAATGCGATAAAATAAAAGCATTGACTTAGTTTAGGCCAGATTCCTGGTTAGTCATGAGGACAATCCTGAAAGCTTGCAGAGAAAATAATTGATTTCAATTTTTCTTAAGCCATAAAAATCGCATTGAGTTGAAATGGGTTGTGTTAAGAGCATGAAATGAATTGGAGCCCTGGTCTAGATATGGAAAAGTTGAATGCACATTTTTCATAATTACATTTAGCTCCACACTGTGTGTTCCTGTGAGATTTGACTGCTGAGATCAGCGGACTCAAGCCTAGCTGCTTATTAGAATTCTTTCACAAGCTTTTCAGAAAAATACTAACGGCCCTCCCCAATCCAAAACCAATCAGATTTTTAGAGTGGGACTTAACCATCAACATTGCAAATATCCCATATGATCTTAATACATAGGCAGGGTCGGGCATCCCTTGCAGGATGCAATTGGTAAAAGCTACCAGGATAACTCAGGTGGTAGCGAACTTGTTATGTGAGCAAAAAGGACCTGAGTTGAAATCCATGGCATCCATGTGTAACAAAGGTCTGCGGTCCACAGTGCGAGTCTATAATCTCAGTTCTAGGGAGACAGAACCCTGAGGCTCATTGGCAGCTAACGTGCCCACCCAATATTCAGTGTTCAGTGAGACACTGTCTCAAAAGATGGAGAAGTAGGGAGTGATTGAGAAAGACCCCAACATTATTGACCTCTGGCCTCCACCAGCCACATTCATGTAAACTCATACAGGCATGTACACACACACACACGATTGATCACATGGGCTGGTCTGGAAATTGCCATTGCATATCTACAGCCAGTAGATAGCAGTAGAGGGGAACAAAATGGCTTCTTTTATTGTTTTATTAATAAAAATAGTGGGTCAGATATTAGGGTAAAACCTGGTAGATCCACAGAGCGATGGAGAAAATGATCAGCGACCTTTGCCCTCCAGGCTTCACCACTCAGAGTCCCATGCATCTCTTTGTCCCCTCCTCCTTCTCTCGTGCATCATCTATTTCTGTGGTCCACTCTGGCCAGCTGAATGTGGACCCCACCCTCCCAATCAAGGCCCAACTCCATTGCCCGTCTCAGGGAAACCAAACAAACAAACAGAAGCCAACCCACCAGGCTAGTTGCCAGGCTCAGAAACCCAGTGGGTGCACAACAAGCACCAATAGCATCTTCAAGGACTAAAGAACTTGTTACATCACTCTCAAGGCTGCGGTGTTTGGTTCTTTCCTGAAATTTATACTTAGGTCTGATATTTGGAAGGCTCAATATCTGCAACCAAGGCAAAGTATTTGAAAGGCTGGAAAAGGTCACAGAAGGGGAAACAATCCTGGAACAAAAGATCATTCTTCCTCAAAAATTGCTTTTCTACAAAGATACTAGGAAAACATGAATCCATTATCTGCTGTCTGTCTGTCTGTTCATTTATCTGTTGTCTGTCTAACCTTCCTTCATTTACTTCCTGTGCACATAATGTTTGATATATGCATAGATCAAGCTAATTAATATATTCACCACCACACATAGTTGTCTTTTCTGTGATAAGAACACAACATCTACTGTTGGCAAATTCCAAGTCTGCTATGAATTATTATCCGCTATAGTCACCATGCCACAGAACAGATCTCCAAATTTGTTTGTCTTGTCTATTCAAGCCTTTGTGTCCTTTAACACATTATAATTTACCTGCATCTCATCTGTCTTAACTCTCTATGCTTTCGCCATCATGATGTTAAAAGAGCCGTAGAATTGGAAGTTAGACATATCTTGGATCTGAAGAGAGATGGCTCAGTGGTTAAGAACACTTGCATCTCTTCCACAGGATGCTTGTTCTATTCCCAGCACCTTCATCTGGTGGCTATCTAAAAACCCCAGATCTAGGAAAGCTGATGCCCTCTTCTGGCTTTCATGGGAACGGAACACACATGTGGCTGACATATAAACTGAATATACATATAAACTGAAACATGTTTAAAACAGTACAACCTTAATGCATAAAATATATTACATTGAAGTTGATGCCCAACAGCTTCAGGGGAGTTTAGGGGGAAAGATGATGGAAATCCAAATCTCTTTCAAGATTTTCAGAAGCACCCAGTTACTGTCTTTAAAGTTTGCTTTGGAAGCTACTCTCTCATCTTTGTAAATCAGTACAGTTTGTACCATAATTCTAAATGCTTTTCCTTGCACCCATAGATAAGAGTCGTTCTCATTCCTAATCAAAGAAGCCTCATTCACAACAGATGCTACAACCAAGATCTACAACTGATCAAATGCAGAGAACAAGTGATCGTGGGATGCTCAGTCCCCACTGGGACATCCACAACCCCACCTCTACAGCTGAGGCTCAGAGAACATCATTGAAGAGCGCAAGGGAAGACTGGAAGAGCCAGGACCAGGATCCTCCTGCTAGATAATGTCCTCTAGACAGGACAAGGGTGCAGCATTCATGACATTTCAACAATATGGCTACCTAAACAAGACCCGAATAAAGACAACACCAGTTGACGTTCCAATGTGAATGGGAAAAACTTCACAACACCCCATCTCTAGATAAAGAGCTACAGAAAACCAAAGGCTGATACAAAAGAGAATCAACCCATGAGCCCCTAGGCTATCCAATACCAAGTGGTCAGCTTTAAACATAAGTACATATAAGAAACATTAAATGGGCACAGTAGGATTTTTGTATGTATGTAGGTGTTGCGGGAGGTCCTTCCGCTCCTCCAGCCTATAGCCGCTGAGATACCCGCCCATTGGGGCGTGGTCTCTCTCCCTTTAAAAAAGCGGCCACTTCCTTCTCTCGCTCTCTTCACTTCCTGCTCGGCTGGCGGCTAGACTCCCTTCCTGGTCGTACAGAGGGCTGACGGTGATCTGTAAGTTTTTTCCCCTTTAAATAAATACTACCCTGTTAATTATAATTCCAAACTGCTGTGGCATCGTTTGTGACTTACGTCTACATGTAGGCATCAATAACAAGTATAGAAGAAGCCATGAGTTTGAGAGGGACTGGGGGCATGGAAGGAGTTGGAGCAGGGAAACGGAAGGGTGAAAATATTGTAAATATAGTACGAAATAATGTGTGAAATTCTCAAAAATATTAAGGCTTGCTTTGAAGTATATTAGAATTTCAAGGTCAAACCCTTAACAAGTTTTTTCAATGTGTAGAGTAGAAGCTGAAGACTCGGGATTCAATGTCAAGGATACCTGAGAAGACTCACCCGAACTGGTTTTCAGCTCCTCGGGAGCTGATGGTTTACTTCAAGATGCTTAAATGTGACTCAGATGGGACATTATCTTCCAGCAGCTGGAAGGAGATTTGCTGTATCTTGGAGTCTGGCCTCTCGAGAGCAGTTGAATTTTAAAAATGTTTGTATATCATGTCCTCTTTCTCCAAAAGGCTTAATAAGAATTTTGGTTAGAATTAAATTTACAATATGGTGACTAGACATTTTTAATTTTGCTATGATATAATATAATCCTTTTAGAGTATTGCGTTTCATCTACGTAAATATCTGCAATTTCCAGCGTCTGTCCCTGCTCCAACAAATTGCAAAAGACTGTTGGTGATACTGGCCTCCCCAGTGCTCACGGATTTGGTTACCAATTTTGTTCAGTAATATTCTCAAGCTTGGCCATCAGAATTGTGCGCCTCAGCAGTCAGCGGCTGGGGCATTTCCCAACACGGTCTTATACTATTAGAGCCAGACTCTTGTGTGCCTGTTAACTTCACAACTGTACCAGTGGGACTGAAGGATAAGTCCCACCACTTCTAAGAACCTCTCAAAGGCTGCTTATGATGAGACTAGGGAGGTAGGTGGCTCGGTTGGGTGAAGCGCTTGCTGAGCAGGTCCTCCACTTCCGCACGAAAAGCAGGCACGGCACCATGCATGTGTCATCCCAGCACTGGGGAGACAGAGACAGGAGGATACCTGAGACTGCTGGTCAGATCTTGCAGCAGGCAGTCTAGTTAAATCTGTGAGCTCTGACCTCAATGAGACCCCTACGCCATAAAGGTGGAGAAGCAATTGAGGAAGACATCCATGTTATTCCATAGAGAAATGGAACATTTTCCTAGACCTCCCAACTCTCAAGGCTGTTGAGCAGATCAGAAGAAAACACAAGAAGCTCACAGAAGACCAGTCGGAATGGCTGACAGTGGAGAGGACTAAAAGATGGTTTTCTCTTGCCGGGCGGTGGTGGCGCACGCCTTTAATCCCAGCACTCGGGAGCCAGAGGCAGGCGGATCTCTGTGAGTTCGAGACCAGCCTGGTCTACAGAGCTAGTTCCAGGACAGGCTCCAAAGCCACAGAGAAACCCTGTCTCG
>NC_022015.1:83848678-83851323 GCF_000317375.1 Microtus ochrogaster
GCTAGCTCTTACATATTGATCTAACCCATTTCTATTATTCTGTGTGGCCCATGAGCCGCCTTACCAGGAATGATCTTAACCTGCATCTGTCTGGAGTGCTGGAACCATGGCGACTCTCTGACTCAGCTTCTTTCTCCCAGCATCCTGTTCTGTTTTCTCCGCCTACCAAAGGGCTGGCCTATGAAATGGGTCTAGGCAGTTTCTTTATTAATAAGAAATCATTCCCACATCACTTAGCCTTTCATATGGTTCCCGGCGGGCTGCTCCATTGTAATGAACTCTGCATCATTTTATGGTTGCTGTGACCATGCTGAGGTAAACACAAGCGTGAGAAAAAGCTTCTTCTGTTATTTTGCCTCCAACACTCCAGACCTAAGCAGGAGAAAGGTCTGTTTTTCCTGGTACAAAATCGGTTAGATAAGTAAATACTGAGCCACAGGTTGAAATATGTGGTTCTGGGACTGGAGGGCTGATCAGTGGTCAAGAGGGCTTGCAGCTCTTCCAAGCCATCCAGGTTTGTTACCAGCCATGGCAACCAGTAACTCACAATTGAGGAACCTCGGTGCAGGTCCCAGCACCCACCTAAATGGCAGGCACAGTGGCGCATGTCTGTCACCCCAGAACAGGGGACAGGGACAAGCAGATGCTGGTGCTCACCGGTGAGCTGGTCTGAATGCTGTGCTGTACATAAGTTCAGAGAGACTCGGTCTTAAAAAGTAAGCTGTAACATGACAGACAAGAACAGCTGGCGTTGGCCTCTGCCCTCCATGCATGAACATGCATGTTCACACATACAGGAACGCATCCTTAGACACGTGCACACAAGCACATGCACACGCACACACACGCACATGATCTTTTTAAAATATGATGAATTGAAAGAAGAAAGAGAAGGAAAATAAAAATCTGTACTCAGGAAATAACTGTGTGCTGAGAATATCCTTGGCCAAGAAAATTTGGAAAAACACATGATCCAAATATCAATTGCTAATCAAGAACATGATGAGAACATTATTTTTAATTTTAATGTTGTGAAACCTTTTTACTGTTCTCTATGCTGAAAGAAAGTATGTGTTTACCCTGGGAGAGACAGAAAGGGCTCACAGAACCTGTGGGTGTGACCTAACGCAGGAAGTCCGGGGTCGTGTAGAAGCCACGTTCTGAAGCAGCGTTGACAGGGAGCAATGGAAAAGCCTCCCCTCTGCCAAACAGCTATTGGAACCCTGATAAGATGGTGACAATTTAGCAGTGGGTATGAGTCAGAGACTTCTTAAAGTTAGAAGCGGGAAAACAAACAACAAACAAACACCTTAAAGAAAGACAATGTGGTATATGGGCCAATCAGTGTCCCTAATTTCCTAACATAGGCTCCAATCTCCAATGCCCTGTGCATCTGGCCCCTCCCCAGCAGCAGCAACAGTCTGGGTAGCTCTCAGAACTAACCTCGGGGCTGTACTGACAGTGTTTCTTACCGTCCCCTCCCCCACACTTCACTCCCTCCAGTCCTACAGCTTGGGAGGTGGCTGGAGGTCCCGTGCTGTCCTCTGTCCTCAGCTTTGTCGTCAAATAGTGTCCACTGTTTGACCAAGTGCCCACATGATGATGCAGTACATCCAAACCAAGCTCACTGGCCGCCTCCACCAGGGCCCTCCCACTGCTCAGGGAGGACTGTAGAGATTGCACAGCACAGGCAAATCAGCCGGTCTTGCAAGGCCCAGCCGTCATCCAGTTCAGAATGCACGTCAGCTGTGCCGGGTATACGCTGGGATGAAACAGCAAACAGGACCAATCTGCCTTCACCCTCGTGGAGCCGGGGTCCTGGACGCTGGCTTCCGTACTCCAGCCAATCCGGCTAACTCTCTGAGCGGGCTTTTGAGACCCTCCTTCTTTCGAGCTGCTGCTGCTGCTTTCTGCTTCTGGTCTCCATGGTCTGGAGCTTTGCTGTCTCAATAGCTTCTCAGCTTCTCACCATTTCACAAGTCTACCGGAAACCAATTTTATCACACCGCCTCAGCTCAGCATATTTCAATAGCTCCTCCCTCTTTCCCATAAGCAAAGGGCTGGACAAGGCGGAAGCTTCAGCTGCGTCCTTCAAACATGGTCTTCAGCTGTCCATTCGTCGTGATTAACCAAGCAGCACTCATCCTGTCTTCAGAACGGGGCTATCCACTTAGGTTGCACATGGGAAACCATCCTGCGTATTAACTATAACTTATCTTCTTTTTATACATGTACTCCACACTTCAATAAATGACATTTTTGCTCTATGTAACAACATGCCATGTAACCTTTGAGTTTTCATACTGTGGATATCCTTTCTGTCTCATTAAGTAGTCTCCTAGCGTACCACTTGACACAGTATTTACTCTTAAGTGTGGTATTTTCCAAAGTTATATAGGCACAAGTTAAAAAATCAAGTATTATCAGAAGACATAGAACAACAAACAGTATCATCCTGTAACACCTAGAACAATACACAGTATCACCCTATACTGCCTAGAACAATAAGCAGTATCATCCTGTAACACCTAGAACAATAAACAGTATCATCCTGTAACACCTAGAACAATAAACAGTATCATCCTGTAACACCTAGAACAATAAACAGTGTCATCCTGTAACACCTAGAACAATACACAGTGTTA
>NC_022015.1:83851423-83857344 GCF_000317375.1 Microtus ochrogaster
AGAGCTAGTTCCAGGACAGGCTCCAAAGCCACAGAGAAACCCTGTCTCGAAAAACAAACAAACAAACAAAAAAGATGGTCTTCTCTTCCTGTCCCCAGACAGGTTCCTGATAAAGAAGGGACACTGGGTGACAAGTCTGAGCAAATGCCATAAAAACCCAAGTTTCGGCATTTGGGGAGTTACAAGCATATGCCGGTGTGTGTGTGTGTGTGTGTGTGTGTGTGTGTGTGTGTGTGTGTGTGTGTGTGAAAGTTTATCTGTCTCAACCGGGCTCCAGTATTGGCTTAGGAAAAAGGGCAGACTAGTTCACCAAAGCAACAAGGGACTTTCAATTCCTGGTTGACCGAGACTGACTGGGGTAATGACCCAATGCTGATGAGAGCCATAAACAGAGCGACCACTTTGCAAGCAATCCTCTTACGATGTAGCAACTTGGGGGCATCTGGTACTTGGAAATCTCCAGGGCTGGATATCAATTCCAGTTACGTGGCTTGATTCATGATAAGCAACCTCTGAGGTGATAGAGACCATAAAACAATTAGGGTTGCTAATCATGTCTCCCTGGCAGGGAACCCTTCAGTGCGTACTGGCCCATGCCCAGGATAAGGAGCGGAAGTGCAACAGCTTTTGGGAGTCAGAGTGGGAAGTCCCTCGATTCTGAGGACTGCACTGAGCCCTAGAAATGGGTCTCGGGTGCCTAGTGCTCATTGTGCAAAAGTCAAATCTCAGATAAAGACAGAAAGACCATCCAAGGCTGATACACAAATTATCTCAGTGGATTTATACATTACAGACAGAGCCAAGCCAGCCCAGAGGAACTGAGAATTTGATCATAGGTTAGGGACGTATTAATGATTCTTCTTCCAATGGGCGCTTCCAGTGTTCATGACTGTTGAGCAGCTGTGCTAGGATTAGGTAAGCAATCAAGAACTGAACTCTTTGGGCTTCAAGATCAAGCTAGGTCTCTTTCCTAGGAGCAGATGTCAACATAGAATACGTGGCAGACGAGTTTGCTAGGTAGGTGCAGACAGTAGCCAGAACAGAAGTGGAACATTGCCGCGTAGGGGAGAGAATGAAGAAAACCATGCTTAAATGATCACAGGGCCTAAATATCATTTAGATGCCATTGTCTATGGAGTTTTCTGAAGGCATGAAGTCAGGGTACTACAAGCAAAAGCCAGTGCCATCAAATAAGTG
Source organism: Microtus ochrogaster (assembly GCF_000317375.1). Lineage (NCBI taxonomy): Eukaryota > Metazoa > Chordata > Mammalia > Rodentia > Cricetidae > Microtus > Microtus ochrogaster. The sequence continues at coordinate 83,852,621 of NC_022015.1, forward strand.
TCAAGGGTCCTCAGGAAGGGCCATGCAAACCAAGCTCTCAAACTGCCACAGGCCCAGTCCAACGGTCACACACCTAGACCTGCCGGAGAAGGGCCAAGGCTGCCATGCCAGGGTTCTTCAGGATGAGATTTACAGGGGTCTTTGACAGAATATTCTGTGAAGAGCATGGCAGTCTGGGACACTGCCTGTACCTGCTCTGTAGGAGGTACCCAGCATGCAGGAAGCTACCCACCGCTCAGTGTCCCCCCCCAAGAAATGAAGACTGTTAATCCACTTTATAGAAGGAACAGAGACTTGGGAGCTAAATGCCCTGCCACTGGAAGGCAAGCGCCCCACAGAAGCTGTCTGATGCCCCAGGTCTTGATTCCAACAGGCTGATTTTCTTTAGGGTTTTATTCTGATCTGTTGTCATTTCTCCTGGGGTGTCCTTGCGGCCATTGTAATCAGCAGCCCATTTTCACTTTGGGCCCAGGTATTGCCTCCCCTCCCTGCATCTTCTCCTCCCTCCCTTTCCCCTCCCCCATCTTTCAAGAGTGTAGAAGTTCTGAGGTCATTCCTCTATTTAGTTATAAGGAAATCCTGAAAGAAAGAATAAGCCACAAGCTTGATAAGAGATTTTTGAGTAGGAAGTAGCAATATTTTGACAGCAGAATTAGAAAGAATAGAATTCAAGATAAACCCATTTCTGAACATCTTATAAAACTTAGAGACTCTTCATCTCACCAGGAGCTATACAGGCTAAAAGCACGAATGAGTTCAGGAAAGCCGCCTTCAACTTCCAAATGGACAAGGGAAGCGAGACCACTGGCCACATCTGAGGGACATCTCTGAGCTCTTGGAAGTGACACAGCCTTGGAATCACATCCTCGATGCTAACACTCGGGGTCACTCTCATACTGGCTGATCACGGGCCAGCTTAACAGGAAAAGCTTTTGTCTGTTTTTAGGTCCCAGGATGTAAGACATTCGGCTATTTTAGGACTTCATTTACTGCCATTTTCATCCCCTGTTGTCATCGCCTTTTCCTGTGTGGCCCTCCGCTAACGCGCAACAGGCACTGTTGATCCTTGGGGATCTGGCCCCTTCACACTCATCTATGACCCCCTTGAGCATCCGTGATGATGGGGTCCTGTGCCAGCTAGCTGATAGCTGCATGCCCAGTTATCCTCCGAGTGTGGTCATTGCTACAAGTATTTATATAAATACTTTCAAATAATATATCATCTAATCAATTAATTAGCATCATAAAAAGTCAAACCAAAAATAAAGATAACAATAAAATATAAATGGCTATTTTTTCTATCCTTTTTATTGCAAAATTTGATGAATATGTTTGGGCCACTGGCAGAACCCTGTGACGCTGGCAGGTTCCCTCAGCGCACGGCCCAGTTTCCTCGCCAAACTCAGGCAAGCCCTTCAACAGCACCTGTGTCCTACGTGCCCTGCCCTACATCAAAGGCTCCAAGCTCACCCTCAGCAAGACCCTCTCCACACCCTGTTTATTCCTCGCAAGTGCTCTCTTCCTCTTCCTTTCCTGGCTGGAGCTTCCTCATCTGCCTGCTCTTAAGAAAAAACAAAACAGCAAGAGTGCGGGGTCAATACACAAGTAGTATTTATCAAAACCTAGGCTTGAATAAACTGGGAAACTCCTTAATTTATCAATATAAACTTGATTAGAAACAGAGTTTTCTCTGTAACTTACTTTCAGTAAATGTTCAAGACGTGTTACTGATCACTTGAACACTTTCATCTGTGTGTGAAATAGCGGCTGTTGCTAGTTGCACACACATAGCAGTGTGCTGTGTCAGCCACTCGGCTGGACTCTAGGGCTGAGCGTCTTTCCAGGATGGATAATGGAACTATTAAAGGTCATGGACCCACAGCCTTTGCTCTGTAGGTGTCCTCAGATGGGGAGGAGCTGGGCATTGAGTGCGGAGAGACATATGCTGTGCTGCAGAGTCCCGAGGCGCCCTAACAAGCCCTTCTCTGCTTCCACTTTAGGTGTGTCTCTTGTTCTACACGTCACTTTACTGGCGCTTAAGCTACTGGGGGCTGCGACTCGCCCTCATTCTCCAGGGACCCACTTGTTCGGCTGTCCACCACGTGTGCAGACTCTCCTCTCTGTCTTGGTGTGTGCACCCACATGGCTTCACTTCCAGTTGCTTAGAGCTAGGCAACATGCCCACACTTCTTTCCTGATGATTCAAGCGCTACAAAATGGCTACATTTTACCTTTTTCAGGGGAAAAGAAGCTGTGAATCCATATTTTTTTTTTGCACTAGAATCATCTGAGGCCTTTCCATTTTAACACGAAAAGGAAAATGCCTGCAAATTTTTAATCTTGGTTCTACAAACACTGACTTGAGTGGCTGCCCTCTTCCTCCTCCTTCTCCTCTTCCTCTTCTTCCTCCTCCTCCTTTCCCCTCTTTCTCATTAGAGTCCTTGGTAACTCTGAGACCTGAGCTCTCTCTGCTTATCAAGCCGGTTAGAGAAATGCAGGAGGAATCGGAGTCCTTTTTGAATGGACGGATTCTGCAAGAGGTTGTGGGATGTGTTCCAGATGCCTTGGAACCAGATAAAGGCGATGCTTGGTTTTAAGGTCTTATTTCATCATGTAACTGCCATTTTCTCTCTTTCTTGTCCCCTTTCCTCTTTTTCCTCTTCCTTTTCTCCTCCTTCTCTCGCCCCTCCCTTCTTCCCCCTCCTCCTCTCTGCTCCTCTCATTTTGGCTTATTCATGTACATATTCTCTTTCCCTCCTGGTGTGCAATCCATCAGGTAGCTATTTTTAAGATGAAGCAGCCACGGAGCAAATGCTAGCAGAGCTTCAGAAAGTCAGGGGACCCCTATCTCCAGCCCTAGCGCAGGTTGGGAATACATTATCCATCTTATTTTTAAAGATGAGTGTGGTGGGCACGATGTAAAAACAGTGGAAAAATTTAATACCACACCACAGCTCAGATTCCAGCAAGAAAACATTCCTCCACGTCCCACGCCACCCCCACAGCAGGAACAGGCACACAGACTGCAGTCTACTGTCCTCCCAACTTCCAAGTCTTCAGCACAAGGGAGAAGCTGCCACAAGACTCAGGGAGTCAGCGCGGAGAGCTCCCGGAATTACCAATATCAGTAAGAGGGACATCTCACAGCCTAGGAAGGAAACCAGGCCTTTGAAGCTACTTTGGGGGAACATGAGGGCAGGAAGACCATTCTAGATTTGTGAGCACAGTGAAGCTATTGACAAGCCAAGTCTTTCATTCTTTTATCGGAGAAGCAAACCAGCTGCCCTATTAGTCGTGTGATGGCAATGGATTAACAACATCCTCTCTCCCCAAGCCAGGGCATGGAGAAGTCTCCAGGGACCCTTTAGAAACAGAGGGAACTGCTCAGTGTCCTTAGCATTTAGCTGTTGGAATGGAAAAACAGGAGCTGCATAAACAAGCAAGCCATCCTTAGTGGGGTTTGAACTGTGGCCACATGTACCCACAGTTCCTTGCTGTGGACAATGCAGCCCTGGATGAATCATGGGGAGGAGTGGGACTTTAAAAACCTACTCTCCTTTCCAAAAACAAGCAGCTCTGGGTGCTCCCACTAGGCACTAGACCCCGTGTTTGCCTGCTCAGGAGGGAATTCATCCTTGCCATCTGGAAAAGTGGCTATCCCAAGACTGTGGAGGAATCTTGAACACATGGAGAGAACGGCACACCGAAGAAGTCTCCTAGGAATGGGAGTGAGCAGCTCTTACACAGGGCAACATTTGCAAGTTCTGACTCTCACATTTTCCCTCATGCCTTTAAGTAGCCTTTGCAAGGTTGGTCACTGGTTTATTCTGTTTCCAGGAAAGGGACAGATCCTTCAGAAGTCACCAAAGTGGCTCAGTAGCTCTGTCAAAGTCAGTTCATGTATTGTTGTAATATGAGCGGCGGGGCTGCATCCCCAGCACCCTGGCCGCCTGGCTAGCTTATACCCCGAAATAATTACACGGACACTATATTCTTTTAAACACTGCTTGGCCCATTATATCTAGCCTCTTCTCAGCTAACTCTCGCACCTGGACTAGCCCATTTCCAATCATGTGTGTAGCACCCCAAGGTGCGCTTACCGGGAAGATTCTAGCCTATGTCCATTCTGGGTCGGAGCTGAATTGCGTCTGCCCTGGAGATGGGATCATGGCGTCTCTCTGAGCTCACTTCTTCTTCCTCCCAGCATTCTGTTCTGTTTACTCCTCCCACCTATGTTTTAACCTATCAGGGCCAAGCAGTTTCTTTATTGCTTAACCAACGAAATCAACAGATTGATATATGACACTCCCACATCAATGTATGACAGCATTAAACTGAACCATAAGCTAGCATTTGGCTGCTGGTGTGATGCATAGGAATTACCATTTATTTGTGTCGATGAATTGTTTATAAAAATGAATATTCTGCAGGTATGCATTCTCTTGGCTAGCCTTTAATGCATAGAGATCCACCGGCCTCTGCTTCCTGAGGGCTGGGATTAAAGGTGTGCGCCACCATGCCCGGTTGCATATATGGATTTGTTCCATTCTGTGTGCCCATGAGATGCTGGAAATGCTGGCTAACTCTCACTTAGCTGTTGAAATAAGAGCGGCGGAGCTGCGTCCCCCAGCACCCTGCCGCCCGCATGGCTAGCTTAGCTTATGCCCCGAAATAATTACACGGAAACTGTATTCTTTTAATCACTGCCTGACCCATTAGTTCCA
>NC_022015.1:83862564-83869208 GCF_000317375.1 Microtus ochrogaster
ATCATCCTGTAACACTTAGAACAACAAACAGTGTCATCCTGTAACACCTAGAACAATAAACAGTGTCATCCTGTAACACCTAGAACAACAAACAGGATCATCCTATAACACCGCTCCGCTTCAGCCCTGGTTCCCAGAAGTAGCCACCTAAGAACATGTTAGATACTGTGTCTCCTAACTTAGCTCTATGCTTCCAAACAATATGTGTATGTTGGTCTTAAGATTCATTTATACTTTGTTAACCTCACAGTATGATATACTTAGTCATTCAGCAACTAAATTATGCTCCCCCACCATGTACTAGACATTGTCCAGGAATTAGGGATCTAGCCACAGGTGCCAGAGACAAGGGCATTCCATCCACGGAACTTGAACTCTTAGAGAAAAGGCAACTGGAAAGTGCAGTGCTGAGCAAAAGAAGCTAACATGCTGCTGGGTTGTGTGCAAAATATTTGCCATTGATAGAAAGTGGATAGACTGGCTTTCAACAGATTAGCAAAGAAATGTTCCTCTGAGGTGACATCTGAGTTGAGCCCTACGTGCTGAGAAACGCCTGCATCGTGAGACACTGGGGTGGAAGGGAAGCTCTGTACATTGGAGGAAGGTCTGTTCTGGGTAACAGAAACCTTACAAGAATGGCTTAGCAAATGAATGTTGCACTTGCTTCTTACAGTAGCCTCAGGACAGACTAACCAGGGCCCAGGCTCCTTCTCCCTTCTTACTCCATGTCTGCAAATCCCTGGACACCTCAGCATGAAGTCTAAAGAGTAAGAAGAATAGCAGAGGAGCAGGGCATACTTTTTCTGTATGGGTGCCAACTCTGAAATTTCCCATCTCTTCTGCCTATGTCTTTTTGGCCAGACCTTAGTCACATTGACGCACCAAGCTGTAGGAGATAATTGAAATGCAGTTTCTATTCTGAGCAGCCACGCACTAAGCTAAAATTTGCTTCCTGAGAAAGGAGACTAGGTATCAGGGGCCGATTCATTTTGTATCAAAATAACATTATTTTTTGTTGATTTTATTGAGCTATACATTTTTCTCTACTCCCCTCCTTATTTTCCCCTCCCCTTCAACCTTCTCCCATGGTCTCCATGCTCCCAATTTACTCAGGAGATCTTGTCTCTTTCTATTTCCCATGTAGATTAGACCCATGTATGTCTCTCTTAGGGTCCTCATTGTTGTCTGGGTTCTCTGGGATTGTGGTTTGTAGGCTGTTTTTGTTTGTTTTATGTTTAAAATCCACTTATGAGTGAGTACATATGATATTTGTCTTTCTGGGTCTGGATTAGCTCACTCAATATGATGTTTTCTAGCTTCATCCATTTGCCTGCAAATTTCAAGATGTCATTATTTCTTCTGTGTAGTACTCCATTGTGTAAATGTACCACATTTTCCTTATCCATTCTTTGGTCAAGGAACACTTAGATTGTTTCTGGCTACGACAAACAATGCTGCTATGAACATAGTTGAGCATATGTCCTTGTGGTACAATTGAGCATCCTTTTTGTATATACCCAAAAGTGATATTGCTGGGTCTTGAGGTAGGTTATTTCCTAATTTTCTGAGAAGTCACCATACTGATAACCTCAGGGGCTAAACCCAGTTTTCACTTCCACCAGCAATGCAGGAGTGTTCCCTTTATCCCACATCCTCCCCAGCATAAGTTGTCATCAGTGTTTTTAATCTTGGTCATTCTTACAGGTGTAAGGTAGAATCTCATAGGTGATTTGATTTGCATTTCTCTGATGACTAAGGATGTTGAACATTTTTTTAAGCATCTTTCAGCCATTTTAGAGTCCTCTTTTGAGAGGTCTCTCTTTAGGTCTGTACTCTATTTTTTATTGGATTATTTGTTCTTTTGATGACCAATTTCTTGAGTTCTTTGTATATCTGTCTGATGTGGGGTTAGTAAAGATATTTTCCCATTCTGTAGACTGCTGTTTTGTCTTATTGACTGTGTCCTTTGCTTTACAGAAGCTTTTCAGGTTCAGGAGGTCCCATTTATTAATTGTTTCTCTCAGTGTCTGTGCTACTGAGGTTATATTTAGGAAGTGGTCTCCTGTGCCAATGTGGTCAAGTATACTTTCCAGTTTCTCTTCTATGAGGTTCAGTGTGGCTGGCTTTATGTTGAGGTCTTTGATCCATTTGAACTTGACTTTTGTGCATGGTGATAGATATGGGTCTATTCTCATTCTTCTACATGTAGATATCCAGTTATGCCAGCACCACTTGTTAAATATGCTTTCTTTTTTCTATTTGATTTTTTTTTGCTTCTTTGTCAAAAATCAGATTGTTGTAGGTGTATGGATTAATATCTGGGTTTTTAGTTCTGTTCCATCAGTCCTCTTGCCTGTTTTTATGCCAACATCAGGCTATTTTCAGTACTGTAGCTCTGTAGTAGAGTTTGAAGTCAGGGATTGTGATGCCTCCAGAAGTTCCTTTACTGTACAGGATTGTTTTGGCTATCCTGGGTGTTTTGATTTTCCATATGAAGTTGAGTACCGTTCTTTCGAGGTCTGTGAAGAATTTTGCTGGGATTTTGATGAGTATTGCATTAAATCTGTAGATTGCTTTTGGTAGAATTGCCATTTTTATTATGTTAATTCTACCTACCCAAGAGTATGGGAGATCTTTCCACTTTCTGGTGTCTTTTTTAATTTCTTTCTTCAAAGATGTAAAGTTCTTGTCATACAAGTCTTCCACTTGTTTGGCTAGAGTTACTCAAAGATGTTTTATACTATTTGTAGCTATAGTGATGGGTGATGTTTCTCTGATTTTTTTCTCAGTCCATTTATCTTCTGTCTAAAGGAGAACTACTGATTTTTTTTAAGTTAATCTTGTATCCTGCTACATTACTGAAAGTGTTTATGAGTTGTAGAAGTTTCTTGGTAAAATTTTTGGGATTGCTTATGTAAACTATCATATCATCACCAAACAGTGAGAGTTTGACTTCTTCTTTTCCAATTTTTATCATTTTTGTGTCTTATTGTTCTAGCTAGGACCTCAAGAACTATATGGAGAGAGTGGACAACCTTGTCTTGTTCCTGATTTCAATAGGATTGCTGAAAGTTTCTCTCCATTTAGTTTGATGTTGGCTGTTGGCTTGCTGTATATTGCCTTTATTATGTTTAGGTGTGTTACTTGTATCCCTGCTCTCTCGACACCTTTATCATGAGGGGATCTTGTATTTTGTCGAAAGCTTTTTTGGCATCTAATAACATGATCATGTGATTTTTATTTTTCAGCTTGTTTATATTGACATATTTTCGTATGTTGAACCATCCCTGCATCTCTGGGATGAAGCAGACTTGATCATGGTAAATGATAGTTCTGATGTGTTTTTGGATTTGATTTGCCAGTATTTTATTGTGTATTTTTGCATCAATGTTCATGAGTGAGATTGGTCTGTAAGTCTCTTTCTTAGTAATGTCTTTATGTGGTTTGGAAATCAGGGTAATTGTAGCCTCATTAAAAACAACTTGGCAATGTTCCTTCTGTTTCTATTGTGTAGAACAATTTGAGGAGTATTGGTATTAATTCTCTTTTGAAACTCTTGTAGAATTCTGAGCTGAAACCATCTGGTCCTGAACTTTTTTTTTGGGGGGGGGGGAAGACTTTTGATGACAGTTTCTATTTCCTCAGCAGTTCTAGGTCAGCAACTATAGGTCTATTTAGTTTGCTTATCTGGTCTTGATTTAATTTTGGTAATTGATATTTATCCAGAAAGTTGTCCATTTCCTTTGTTTTCCTGCTTATCTGGTCTTGATTTAATTTTGGTAATTGATATTTATCCAGAAAGTTGTCCATTTCCTTTGTTTTCCAGTTTTGTGGAGTACAGGTATTCAAAATATGACCTAATGATTCGCTGGATTTCCTCCATGTCTGTTGTTATGTCCCCCTTTCCATTCCTGATTTTGTTAATTTGGATTTTCTCTCTCTGCATTTTGGTTAGTTTAGATAAAGGTTTGTCTATTTTGTTGATTTTCTCGAAGAACCAACTCTGTGTCTTATTTTTTGTATTGTTTTCCTTTTTTTCCTGTTTTGTTGATTTCAGCTCTCAATTTGATTATTTCCTGCCATCTAGTTTTCCTGGGTGTTTGTTTCTTTTTGTTCTAAAGTTTTCAAATGTTCTGTTAATTCACTAGTGTGGGATTTTTCCAGCTTTTTTATGTAGGCATTTAGTGCTATAAACTTTTCTCTTAACACTGCTTTCATTGTATCCCATAAATTTTGGTATGTTGTGTGGTCATTTTCACTGAATTTTAGGAAGTCTTTAATTTCTTCCTTGACCCATTGATACTTCAGGTGAGCATTGTTTAATTTCCATGTGTTTGTGGGCTTTCTGGAATTAGTGTTGCTGTTGAATTGTAGTTTTAAGCCATGGTGATCTGATAAGATACATGGGGTTATTCCAATTTTTTTGTATCTTTTCAGGTTTGTTTTGTTACCTAGTGTGTGATCCATTTTTGAGAAGGTTCCATGAGGTGCTAATGAGAAGGTATTATTCTTTTATGTTTGAATGGGATGTTCTATAGTTGTCTGTTAAGTCAATTTGAGTCATAACATCTGTTAGTTCCATTGTTTCTCAGTTAATTTTTTTTGTCTTACTTACATGTACAATGGTTAGGGTGGGGTGTTAAAATCTCTCACTATTAGTGTATGGGGTTAATTTGTGATTTAAGCTTTAGAAGTGCTTCTTTTACTTATGAGGATGCCCTTGTTTTGGGGGCATAGATGTTCAGTATTGAGATTTCCTCTTGATGGGTTTTTCCTTGACTAATATGAAATGTCTTTCTTTGTTTCTTTTGATTTTAGTTTGAAGTCTATTTTCTTAGATATTAGGATAGCTACACCAGCTTGTTTCTTAGGTTCATTTGATTGGAATTTTTTTCCCAACCCTTTACTCTGAGACAATGTGTCTTTGAGGTTGAGGTGTGTTTCCTATATGCAGCAGAAAGATGGATTCTGTTTTTGTATCCAATCCATTAGCCTGTGTCTTTTTTTTTTGTTTGTTTGTTTGTTTTTCGAGACAGGGTTTCTCTGTGGTTTTGGAGCCTGTCCTGGAACTAGCTCTGTAGACCAGGCTGGTCTCGAACTCACAGAGATCGCCTGCCTCTGCCTCCCGAGTGCTGGGATTAAAGGCGTGCGCCACCACCGCCCGGCTTAGCCTGTGTCTTTTTATAGGTGAGTTGAGTCCATTAATATTAAGGGATATTAATTACCAGTGATTTATATCTCCTGTTAATTTAGTTTTCATTGTTGGTGATGTTAATTGTGTGTTTTTCCCTTCTTTGGGATTTACTGCTGTGAGATTATCAATTGTCTTTGTTTTTGTGGATGTAGCCAATTTCCTTCGGTTGGAGTTTTCCTTCTAGTACTTTGTGTAGGCTGGGTTCTTGGCTAAGTATTGGTTAAATCTGGTTTTGTCAAGGAATATCTTGTTTTGTCCTTCTATGGTGATTGAAAGTTTTGATAGGTATTGTAGTCTGGGCCAGCGTCTGTGGTCTCTTAATGTCTGCATAACACTTGACCATAACCTTCTGGCTTTTACTGTTTCCAATGAGAAGTCAGGTGTAACTCTGATGGGTCTGCCTTTATATGCAGCTTGGCCTTTTTTCTTTGCAGCTCTTAATATTCTTTCTTTATTCTGTATGTTTAATCTTTTATTATTATGTGGCAAGGGGACTTTTTTTTTGATCCAGTCTATTTGGTGTTCTGTAAGCTTCTTGTATCTTCATAGGCATATCTTTCTTTAGGTTGGGAAAGTTTTCTTCTATGATTTTGTTAAATATATTTTCTGTGCTTTTGAGTTGAACTTCTCCTTCTTCTATACCTATTATTCTTAGGTTTGGTCTTTTCATGGTGTCCTATATTTCCCAGATATTTTGTGTTAATCTTTTGTTAGATTTAACATTTTCTTTGACTGATGAGTCTATTTCCTCTATTGTATCTTCAACGCTTGAGATTCACTCTTCCATCTCTTGTATTCTGCTGTTTATGCTTTCATTTGTGGTTCCTGATCATTTTCTCATGATTTCTGTTTCTATAATTTCTTCAGGTTATGTTTTCTTTATTGTATCTATTTCTGTTTTCAAGTCTTGAGTAGTTTTTATTCATATGTTTGATTGCTTTTTCTTGGTTTTCTTTAAGGGATTTGTTGATACCTCCCAATTTTTTGTTTGTCTTTTCCTTCATTTCTTTGAGAGAAGTTTTCATTTCCTCTTTAAGGGTCTCACACATTCTCCTAAAGTTATTTTCTAGATAATTTTCTTCTGCTTCATCTCTGTTTGGTTGTTTAAGTCTTGCTGTTGTAAGGTCACTAGTTTGTACTGGTGTCGTGTTGCTCTTTGTTGTGTTGCATGTGTTCTTATCTTGTCTACCCATCTTTTCCTCTGATTGGTGTAACTGGGGCTGCCTGTGACTCTGGTGATCAATCTTCCAGGTGATGCCAGTGGATCCAAGGATCAGATGGTTGCTCCTCATGGTGCAGTCAGGGCCACAGTTCCAGTCACCTCATTGATTATACCATAATCCTGGAGGTTGTTTGGTGCTCCTGGGGTTTACTCTGTAATATACCATAATCCTGGAGGTTGCTTGGTGCTCCTGGGGTTTGCTCTGTAATATACCATAATCCTGGAGGT
>NC_022015.1:83869308-83879517 GCF_000317375.1 Microtus ochrogaster
ATACCATAATCCTGGAGGTTTCTCGGTGCTCCTGGGGTTTACTCTGTAATATACCATAATCCTGGAGGTTGCTTGGTGCTCCTGGGGTTTGCTCTTTAATATACCATAATCCTGGAGGTTGCTCGGTGCTCCTGGGGTTTGCTCTGTAATATCAGGGGTCATTAGGGCCTGCAGCCACAGAGATTGCATGCCTGGGGCTCTTTTGGTTAAGGTTGCTGCCTTGGGCCTGCTCTTGCAATTCATGCCTGGGTCCCACAGAGGTCTCTGTTTCCTACCTACCCCTCAGAGGTCCCAGACTTGTGTCCAGACCCACAGAGGTCCTGGCTCAGGCTTATCCTTCACAGGTCCCAGACTCGTGCCTAGACCCACAGAGGACTCTGGTTCCTACCTACTCTCTCAACAGTTGCTCCCTTGTACCTGCTCCTGTGGAGTTCACTGACTCAGGCCTGCTCCGGCCTAGCCAAAATAACATTATTTTATGTAGAGGAAATATTAACAACAAAATCTTTGATGAAGTTAAAAATTTGTTTTAATAAGAAAAATAATTTGGGGTTATTGATAATTGTACCCCTTAGGGTGAAACAGCAAGAAGATCAGAATTCAAGGTTAGTGAGTTCAAGGCCAGCCTGTGTTGCTTGGGACCATGCCAATACACACACACACACACACACACACACACACACACACACGGGGTTGGGGGGAGCAAACAACAGAGCGAGCATACCAGCATCACCAAAGGGAGAGGCAAGGAGAGTAGGGGTATGAGCAAGGCAGTCTGGCTTTGGCACCTGCACATGCATGCATGCTCCTGTGCCCGAGTGCAAGCACACGCGTCACAGAGTGCATGCAAAGGTCTGAGAGAAGCCTCAGGCATCAGTTTCCTCCTTCAGCTTTTTTGAGACAGATAAGGTCTCAGCCCCATTGTAAACACCCAGCTAGCTGGCCTAGGAACTGACTCCATCAGGGTAGGAGTGCAGAGATTACAGATGGCTGTTACAGCTTCCAGCTCCACATCAGCTCTGGAGATCTGAACTCTGGTCCTCACATTTACATGGCAAGTGCTTTTATCCACAGAGCCATCTGCAGTACAAGGGACTTCACCTTTATTTCTGCCGCAACTGGAGCCATGAACAAATTTTCAGCAGGGAGCTAGCAAGACCTTCTTCTCCATATCTCTCTCTTTCCCTGTTCCTCATTAGCACTAGTAAGCAGTTCTTACTACTAAATAATTAAACCCATCACTGCTTATATCACCATGAGTATGTCATCACTGTTCGTTATGAGGGCAGTATTGTGTGGTTTGCTTCAAGTCGATAGCTGTTGGTTTGCACTTATATAATTACGCACACAAACACAACACCAGACCATCTATCAAATCAAATACTCTAACCAGTTTGCTTGTTTGTTTTGTGTGGTTTTTTTTTAATTCCCTTTCAAGATTTGGCTGTAGATCTTACCCACTAATGATGAGTATTAATTCTCTGGTCCTTTGAACCTGCTCATTTATCATAACTTACTATTATGCTAATGAATCAGGATAGAACGGGAAACATTAATGTAATCTCTCCAGCAATGTAACCAAAATCCCATTAGCACCATTACTGAAGTATCTTTGACAGTATCTTTGACCTTGTAATAATATGTATTGGTAATGCACCTCCAAACTGTCATTTTTGAGAAGCAACAGGAAAGATGAAAATTACTTCTCTTTTGTCAGGTGTCATTTCTGGGAATTGTGACTGCACGCCAGAAGTGGACCACAAGGTGGCTCGGATCTAACAAGACCCCACTCTTCTCCATCACCTTCTCTTGGTTTTGCCCTCACCTCTCCCCTACAGAGCTCTCTCCTGCAGTGGGTTAGGATTTTCTGTTTACTCTGCCTGTTCTGCTGGCCCTTTAAAGGCTGGTATCTGTCTCCCACCTCTCACTGCTTGAGCTTGAATGACTCTAGCAGACATTTAAATATTTCCAGACTGTGTGTCAACCTTCTTCTGAGAGAACGGTTTTGTTGGCAGCCACCTGTGGTCTTTTTCAGAGAGATCTGCCACTCTTCCCTCTCCTCTGCCTTGTGAGTGCTCTGACTGTACTCACATTTACGACCCATCTGGGATGTCACCTCGCTCCTGAGGCTCTCCCTCAGGAACCTGCCTCTGTCAGCAGTGTGTCTGAACAGAACTAGCACTGTGTAAACCTTTCCCAGATGAACACATTAAGCCACTCCGTGAGCATGCCAATTAACTATTCTTATGCTATCTAGTAATTTTTTCAAGCTTCTGCCGCACAGTTGAAAAGGCACTGCTCACTGCCTTCCCAGCCTAGGAGCAGATCTATAACTGAAGGACGTTTAATGTTTCCCAGCTGTTTATTCAGCTCAGCAAGGACAATGTAGCCAAATCCATCTGTTTCCTTTCGTCTAGGGATTTCAAATGCTCACCGAAGAACTGTACTAAACTTCTGACAACTCCTGCCTTTTCTTACCTGTTCTTCGTCAAAACTTGTTAGGGATTTTATTGCATATTAATAAATTTCAAAGACACAGTCTGGAACCAGTATAGAGCGCCTATGTAAACAGTTTCAGAGTCTCTTAGAGCAAGAACATGTTTCTTGGCTGATTAGTCCCAGCACACGAGAATAGCTGGATTGTTTAAAACTCTGAGGTTTTAGTATCTTTGTTTGAAAAACCCGATCTTGGCCAGGAATAATATGATTTAGAGCTAAAGAGGAACTAAATCTGCTATCTGTTTAGTTATGAAATATTGAATTATGTAGCTTCCAGATACTGTCTTTGATAGCATGCTGCAGCTGGAAAGTATAAAAACTGGATTTTTTTTTATACATTCACATCAACATCATAGGCTATTTTTAAAGCTACTGGTCATACCATTGTGAATTTTTAAACCCACTGATCCCTAGTACCATTCCAAGAAGTAATTGTGAAATTGATTGTGTATTGTGTCTGCAACCATTTTACCTGTATTGCAGACAGCTACTTCATGGCCACCCAGAACTCCATTAGACTATCCTAGTGGGGCTGGAGCAATGGCTCAGCAGTCAAGAGCATTTGCTGCTCTTGCAGAGGACCTGCGTTTAGTTCCCATCACCCGCATGGCAGCTTACAGTTGTCTGTAATCATAGTTCCAGAGGATCTGATGGTCTCTTCTGACCTCTGACCTCTGCAGATAGGAAGCTGGAGTGATGTGTGTGTGTGTGTGTGTGTGTGTGTGTGCGAGTGCATACATGCATGCGTGTGTGTGTGTGCGTGTGTGTGTGTGTGTGTGTGTAGATAGACATATATATTCAGGCAAATACTCATACACACAAAAATGTTTTTAAAATAAAATTAATCCTATTATTAATTTAACTTGTTCTTATTGGGCCAAAATTGTAGACTTTTCATTGTTAAACATCATGATCTAACAAATCAAGACTAAAGAAAAAAAACAGGCAGGACAGAAACCCCTGACAACAAATGGTGTCCACATGGAAACTGCATCTACATTAAGCCCAAGAGAGCTTGGGAAGCAATTCTAGATGAAAGGAATAGATTTAAGCATGGCTTATTGATAGCAGCACTTTCTTGAGTGGGCTCTGCTTGCTAGAGGCAAGTGCTCTCATTTAAGAGGGGCTTCCTGACTCAGCTTTGGCTATAAAACCTTGCAGCTTTTTTAAGAGGTCCTGCCATGAAACACTTAAATGGTGTTAATGAAAAGCTGACTGCTTGCTTTTTGGTTTTCAGGCATAGCAGAAAAAAAGCTGTGCCATTTTAAAATGCTGGCTTTCTGGGCCATCCAGCCAGTGCAAATGCTGACTCTTTCAGGCAGGAGGTCCAGCTACAGAGCTTTTGAGTGTGGTTTGTGAGGGGACTGCTGCAGCTTGCTTGCTGGCAGGGACCTTGAAACTCCATAGAGTTGTGGCAATAAACATGGTTATAGCCGGTACCTCTGCCATGAGGCTGGAATCTCAAAAAGCTAAGAAATGGGCTGGATCCAGCTGTCAAAGCCACAGCTTTAATCCTACCCATATTGCTTAGTAAATTAAAGACTCATATGGTCAGAAAATGAGAGATATACAGTAAAGAGAGATTCAAAGACAAAGAAAACCTCTAAATGTTTTACAGTGTATTAAAAATATATGCAGGCTTGGGAGAGAAAAGAAAAAGGTTAAAGTCCTTAAAATAAATTTAAAAATAGAAAGAGAGAGAGATAGAGAGAGAGAGACAGAGACAGAGACAGAGAGAGAAAGAGAGAGAGAGAGAGAGAGAGAGAGAGAGAGAGAGAGAGAGAGAGAGAAAGTGTGTGTAGTTGGGTATGGTGGCACACACCTTTAATCCCAACACTTGGAAAGCAGAGGTAGACGGACCTCTGTGAGTTCAAGGTATGGTGGCATACATCTTTAATCCCAGCAATTGGGAGGCAGAAGCAGGAGGTTCTCTGTGAGTTTGAGGCCAACCTGGTGTACAGAGAGAGTTCCAGGACAGCCAGGGCTACACAGAAAAACCCTGTCTCAAAAAACAAAAACAAAGCCGGGAGGTGGTGGCACATGCCTTTAATCCCAGCACTTGGAAGGCAGAGGCAGGCGGATCTCTGTGAGTTCAAGGCCAGTCTGGTCTACAAGAGCTAGTTCCAGGACAGTAACCAAAAAGCTAGGAGAAACCCTGTCTCGAAAATCCAAAAGAAAAAAAAAGAAAGAAAAAAACATAAAAACAGGACATGGCTCTCCTTCCGTAGATGAAAGATGTCATCTTCATCATCATCATCATCATCATCATCATCATCATCATCATCATCATCATCATCATCATCATCATCAACTGACTGGGACCTTTGACCTTTAGTCCTTTGCAGGTTGACACTGTGACTGATTTAGCTCGTTTACATGTTTATCTGCTTGTCCCACGCGTTGTGCAATCAGAGCTCCGGCCTCCACAGGAAGTCTGCCACAGTTCTTACACAAGAGCTTATGAGCAGTTTAATATCATCTAACAGCAAACTAGAGTCACGCTCTGATGCCATCCTGTGACCCTAAGCTTTCACTTTTCACGTTGAAATATCACAAGCACTCAGACTGATAAAAACAAGTTGACCTTACTAAAAGTTTTTCCTTGAAAAATGTCAGTCACAGTTGGGACAAAGCACATAGCATTCTCAGGTGCCTTAAATCCTTATGTAAACTACTACGGGTCTATCAGAAGCTAAAACCACAAAATTCACTCCAAACCATACAAGTAGTATTTACATAAATCCAAGTTTGATTTCAATCAAAAAAGCTGTCACCCATGGACTATTTGCATATTACTGCTCCCAAATTATTTTCATATAAATTTTCTTCCACCAACTGGATCATCATCAACCTCAGGGACCCCAGTGTCACTTCCCAGGGGACAGAAAAATCACCGGACCCATCTTTCACTCTCACATGTGCTAAGTCACTGAGAAGTGAATACCTTCACTCGAGTCTTGGCTTTTGAGAAAGACTGAATTTGCAATCCTCTCGCCTCTAGAGTAGCTGAGATTTTAAGCCAGATTAAGCTGACTTATCTCCTTAAAAATGCTTATTCTCTGACTTGTCCCTAAACCTCATTCAATTTGGAGAATACCTACTTGAATATACTGAAAAAATTCACAGTATATTTAGTTTCAATACATTTTTATTTCCAGTGGGTATTCCGGAATAAGCCTATTTTCACAGGAAGGATACATATAAAAGAATTTTGAAAACCCATTCTTAAAATGTGGATGGATTTTTGTCACGGTTTATTTGAGGTCCATTCGAGCATTTATCATTTATGAGAACTGTCTGGGCCAGACACTGCAAGGAACTGTATCCTCAGATGAATAAAACATGAGCCCCAGCCATAGGTATTTGCAATGCACCATGGGACAGATCTTAGAGGGACCAGGGCTTTGGTGCTTCAGGAAAACCTGCTACCAATTAATGCTCATCATTCTTTCTAGAAGTTCAGTGAAATTCTAGCTTCAGATTATAGCACTGATGTTCTCATATATACTAAGAACAGAACTATTGAAAAGAATCCCTCGCAAATCCATTTTTAGTCCTCTCGCAACAAAACAGCATAATTAGATGCTGTGGATGGGGACTGTGCCGAGGCTAGAGAGGATTCTAAGGGAACAGTTCCAAGAGGGGACGCTCGTGCTCAGAGGCCGGCAGTGCACAGTCAGCTTTGGGAAGGGGCAGCTCTCTGAACTCTGGGCCCAGAGCATTTCTCTACCCTACTGGCCCAGCGCTGGACGTTTAAGAAAGAGAGAGGGGAAAAAAATCAATTCTCTGCTATTCTGGCTTGCATACATTTTAAACACTCCATGACAAATGTTTTATGAATTATTTAGCTGTAAAATCATGGGGGAGAGCATGTTACTATACAAAGAGACTGTGTCCTTTGTGGGGCTAGGGTTGATACTAACGGAAGCGAGAAGATGAAAGATAATCACAACTTTTAATGGCTGCCAGGTCAACATGTCCTCTTACTCAGACCGGATTAACTTCCACAATTCACCTTCCCATTGTTCAGTGATAACTGCTGATTTTGCTGCCATTCAAATTATTTTATTAGCATCTTTCTAAAATCAATATCAAATGAATTAAATGAGATCAGATAAGTTGCATACTGGCCAATTAATTATTTTAAGACAGATCATTTTGGGAATCGATACCAAAAATGATTCTCTTCTCAGTGTCTTAGGAGTTATTGATGGCTCCTCAGAGTGAAGGATGGAAGTTCAGGCTGTGCTTGGTCCACAGGGTTACAACTCAACAACAGAAGGAGCACAATTCAAAGCAAGTGTCCTAGAGGGCAGTTTCCTGTAGAGGCCCACGGTGAGTATAGAGGAAGGGCAACGGACTTCAAAGGCACTGACCGTAAGAGACAAAGGGTTTATCTATATCATATCAAAGTCTTCAGAACTAGCAAATTCTTTCAAGGATCATGGAGGGTCTGAGGCCAGAAAACACTACAAAGGAGCTGTCTGAGGAGTCCCACGTGCATAAAGTAAAAAGCTTCCCTCTAGATCAGCTCAACCCCTTCTCCCTCTCAGCCCCTTTTCAGAACGGTCTGAGCTGTGGCTTATCTCTTTTGAATGGTGGTGGTTCTTTCATTTCATTTCACTAAACGGTTGGAGATTAGAGAAGACCTTGCAAGACACACAGGGCGACCCATCCTGTGCCTCGGCCAAGTAAGAGCAGTGGTAGAAGGCTCTCAAGCTGGAGGCTGGGCTGTGCAGTGAGTTCAAGGCCAACCTGGGCAACTCACTATACCCTTTCTCAGAATAAAAACAAAACAGGCTTGGGATTGTAGCTGGATAGCAGATCACTTGCCTAGCACACACTAAGTCCTAGGCTGAATCCACAGTAGCACAAAACAAAACAAAACCACTGGGCTCCATATGCTTGACAGAGCTGGAACATTTGGTGGAGGCCATGATCTATTCATAAAACAAGTATGCTATGACCCCAGAGTGGATTTACGCTTTGCAGCGATAGCACAAACCATGCCAACCTACCCGAGTGACGTCTGCACAAAGGACGTTTCTGCAGAGGGCTACAGGCTGGGACTGCTCAGGAAAGAGACACACCTGATTTTAAAAGATAAATGTTACAAATTATTGAGAAATACCAATAAAAACGATGGGCTGGAGATGACAGGTTCAGGTACAATATGCATCATTGGGGGAAACAAAGGAAGAGGAAGAGGGAAAACAATTCTAGGAAAAGACAATAAAATGACTCTAATGACTTAACCATGTCCCCATCTTAAAAATGCCTATAGAGGATGTGACATCCTTCTAATTATAACCTTAACTAAAAACTTTAAGAGGTTTAAAACATCAAAACAATTGAAAATATTTTAAGCTTGGTCAACTGAGAACAGTTAAATCATGCCACCACAACCCTTTCCATTCTGTCTACCTGGACCTTTTACCTCTCCAACAAAGTGAAATCCAAGCTCACACAAATGAGGCTCATGATGAGTATCTTTCTCATGGTTAAAATCATTGTTAACTAACTGACCTTACTGAGAAAAGGCACCAAGCCACATGGCTAAACATAGACAAAAATTATGGGTTAATTAAAGTTGTAAGAACTAGTTAATAATAAGCCTGAGGTAATAGGCCAAACAATTTATAATATAAGCCTCCGTGTATTTATTTGGAACTAATGGCTGAGGGACTAGGTGGGACTGATACTTCCATCTACAGATGGCACCCAATGTGGGAGCAAGAAATTCCACATAAAGCCCGAGACAAACAAAACAGACAAAAACAAAGTGCAGCTTCTTGGTAACCATCCTTACTCCAGTAGGTTCTGTTTGCTGGTGGTGAGCAGAGGCAGAATCATTTAAGAAAGGCTTCTTGAATCAGTGTTAGCAGCAAAAACCTGGCAGCTCTTTTAAGAGCCCTGCCACCAAACACTTAAATGGTGTTTATGGACAGTCAGCAGCATGCTTCTTGGTGGTGGCAGAGACCTAGAAACTCCACAGAGTTGTGGCAATAAACATGGCTCTTGCCAGTACATCCACCATAAAGCTAGACTCCCAGGAAGCCAAGGAATGGGTGGACCCAGTCACCAAAACAGCAGCTTTAATCCTAGCCATGCTTCTTAGCAGATTAAAACCTCATGTTCTCAGAAAAAGATAGATATATACAGTAAAGACAGATTCAAATGGAAAAAATAACCTTTAAATGATTTACAGTGTGTTTAGTAATATATGTAGTCTTGGGAGAGAAAAGAAAAAGGATAGAGAAAGTCCTTTAAAAATGAAATAGAGTAGTTGGGTGTGGAAGTGCACACCTTTAATTCCAGCACTCAACTGGAAGAGTGGCAGAGGCAGGTTGATCTCTGTGCGTTCAAAGTCAGCCTGGTCTGCTGGGTGAGTTCCAGGATGGCCAAAAATACACAGAGAAACCCTGTCTCAAAAAAACAATAACTAAAAAATAAAAATATAGAAGAAAAAGCCGTGTATAGACAGAAAATAAAAGAGAATCTGGATGTTGTATGTTATTGTGTTGACTTTGAATGTTTGAAAGCTGAGGAAGAAGCAACAATTGCTAAAAGACATTTATTATAAATGCTGCTGGATTAATTCAACTTATATTTATTGAAAATGCCTTAACTTCAAAATTTAAGTCAAAAGGTATGTTATTTTGGAGAAGAGGATTTACTTTTGTTTTCACAGAAAATGAGAGGCTGTGGATTCATTCTGGGTTAAGAAAATAAAGCTTGATTGAGGAAGACCCCCTGAAAAATCTCCAATGGGAATGGGTGGCCCAGATGGTCCAACATTTCAGAGTACATTTGTTACAGTTTCCTCTGAACTCTACATCCAGAATTGCCTCAAGACTGCTGCCAATCCAGCCTCAAAGAATACTCCAGTCAGGACTTGACCATAATCCTAAATTTTTCTCTGGGTCCCCATAAGATTATCAGTGCCCCTAATTAGCAGGAAGTAGCCTAGAAAACCACACCCACATTCTTAAAAAATGGATTATGGATGTTTGTCTTTGTTTAGATTGTTAGCTGATATAGGATTCCCCTCTGTATACTGTGATTACCATTAATGAATAAAGAAACTGCTTTGAACCTATAGCAGGGCAGAACTTAGCTAGGCAGGGAAAACTAAACTGAATGCTGGGACAAAGGAGGCAGAGTCAGAGAGAAGCCATGTAGCCATGGGAGACAGATGCTGGGAACTTTACCGGATAAGCCGCAGCCATGTGGAGATACACAGATTACTAGAAATGAGTTAAATTAAGATGTAGGTGTTAGCAAATAAGAAGATAGAGCTAATGAGCCAAGCAGTGTTTTAAATAATATAGTTTCTGTGTAATTATTTCGGATCTGAGCTGCTGGGCAGCCAGGAAACAAACAAGTGACCCTCCCTGCAACAGTTGGCTATAAATTGTTATGGATAATGGTCAGAAAAAAAGCTAAACAATGGAAATTAGATTTGAGGTCTTGTTTTTTTTTTATTTATTTTTTATTGAAAAATATTTCCGCCTCCTCCCAGCCTCCCATTTCCCTCCCCTCCTCCCACCCTTCTCCCTTCTCCCCACTCCTCTCTCCCTCCCTCTCCAGTCCAAAGAGCAGTCAGGGTTCCCTGCCCTGTGGAAAGTTCAAGGTCCTCCCCGCTCCATCCAGGTCTAGGAAGATGAGCATCCAAACTGGCTAGGCTCCCACAAAGCCAGAACATGAAGT
>NC_022015.1:83880657-83885745 GCF_000317375.1 Microtus ochrogaster
TGACCCCAAAAACTCCACCAAAGAACTCCTACAGCTGATAAACACCTTTAGTAATGTGGCAGGATACAAGATCAACTCCAAAAAAATCAGTCGCCCTCCTATACACAAAGGATATAAGTTCTTGTTTTGAAAAGAAAAAAGGGAGAAATGTTGTTGGACAATGGTCTAATACACTGTAAAGATTTGTCACTCATATTGGTTTAATAAAACCAATGATGGGCCAGTAGCCAGGCAGGAAGTATAGGCAGGGCAACCAGACTAAGAGAATTCTGAGAAGAGGAGAAACAGAGATAGTCATCAGTCAGATGCAGAGGAAGCGAGATGAAAATGCCTTACTGAGAAAAAAAATACTAAGCCATGTGGCTAAATATACACAAGAATTATGGGTAAATTTAAGTTGTAAGGGCTAGTTAATAATAACTCTGAGCTAAAAGACCAAACAGTTTATAATTAATATAGGCCTCTGTGTGTTTATGTGGGACTGAATGGCTATGGGACTGGGTAGGACAGAAACCTTTGTTTACAGCAAAGTATAAAATTGTTTTAAAAAATTAAGTCTACTAAAAAGAAAATGAAATGACAAAACCCATCAAAAGATGGTTTAATAACATCTATATTAATTTTTATTTAAAAATGCATATCATATAAAAGTTTTATTTCATATTACTTTTGGTCTAGTATCCATTATCATGAATCTTTTTGGTTTCCTCCTATCAGGTTGCTCCACGGAGAAAGAATGAAGAATTAAAGGCATGGGGAAGACGCCCTCTTGGCTTAGACTTAACCACCAACGCCTGCTGACTCTTCCGCAACAGCATCAGTATCCAGCCTCCAGTCTCCACTCTTTAAAGCACTTCTCCATCGCGTTCCGGGATTTAAAGGTGCCTACATTTACGGTGGGAATGATTTTCTGTGGTTTCAGCCACTGGACAAAACGTTTCATTTCTAGGTAACTGCTGTGTTCACTGTAGGGGATTCCTGTAAGGCCCAAAGGAAGAGATTATTTACTAAAAACCAAAATAATAAAAGTAAAAGAAAATAGAAAAGCAGTACAGAATATTGCTGTTAAAAAATTCTGGTGCTAGCTAGGAAATGGTAGTGCATGCCTTTAATCCCAACACTCAGGAGGCAGAGACAGGCGGATCTCTGTGAGTATGAGGCCAACCTGGTCTACAAGAGCTAGTTCCAGGACAGGCTCCAAAGTCACAGAGAAACCCTGTCTCAAAAAAAAAAAAATTCAGTGCTTTAGTTATGATAATAAAACTTGATGTTTTTATGATTAATAAAGATTAAAACATAAACAGAAAACTCAGGGCACACATGCAGATACACACACAAGACCACAAAAGAAAACGTTTAAATGCACATACCTAAAAAGTATTCTAGAATTATATTTAATTGGAATGTTTGTCCTCTAAACCAGTGGTTCTCAACCTGTGGGCTGCGACCCCTCTGAGGGTTGAAGAACCTTTTCACAGGGGTCACCTAAGACCTCCAGAAAACAGATATTTATTAGGATTCATAACAGTAGCAAAATCACAGTTATGAAGCAGCAAAGAAAATAAATCTCTGGTTGGGGTCAACACAACATGAGGAACGGTATTAAAGGGTCGCAGGTTAGGAAGGTTGGAACCACGGCTCCAAACACTTGACTCCCTGTGAACGTCAGGGAAACCAGAGGAAATGTGAGACAATGAGAAGGACGGCAGGCAGGAGACTTCTGGTTTCTAGCGAAAGCCAATGCCAGGGCCAAGCTTTACATACATAAAAAGCAAGGAGCAAAAAAAGAGGATTCTAAAAATCCCTTTGTGTCTTTTACAGTTAAAGTCCCACGGAGGAGGGTCATGGGAGTCTCTGAATAAAAGTCCTCAGTGGTCTGGAGACACAGCGCATGTCTCCCAAGGGACTAACAAAGGCAAGCCTGTACCAGCTGTCACCCCTGAGTCCCCACATCTAACCCACCTCTTCCTGTCACGACCTCACCACTTCCTGCCAGCTAAACTTGGCTATAAAACCACAGCATTGTCCTTTCGAGTACTTCTATCATTTCCTCTACTACCCTGACTACAGCATGTAGTGATCTGCATTAGCCACCATCAGAATATCACCAACTCTTGTTTGCTGGCTTGCAGGACTGGATAAGAATTCAGGGTTGTAGAGAGCCTCGAAACTCTAGAGCTGCTAAATTCTTTGCTGTCTGTTTTCCTTGGTTCTTAATTTCATAATGCTTTTAAGGAATGAACAGTAACAAACATTACAGTGAGAAATTCTGGACCAGAATGACGGTTCAGTGGGTTAGGACACTTGCTGCCATGGCTTATGATCCAAGTTTGATCCCCAGGACCCACAGGGTAGAAGGAGAGCTGACCCTGCAAGCTGTCTTTGAGCTCCATGGCTATACATGGTATACTCGCACAAATAAAGATATAATAGAAAAGGAGAAATTGATGAAAATGAGAAACTTGAACAACTTTACCATATATTGATATATTTCCTTTCGTCTGGGGAGTGATATCCGCTATGCTTGTTATGTTATTGGAATGTGTCCATCCTGTAGGTCGAAAAGCCAAAATCTGATCATATTTTCCAGCACACTTCTTCAGGTGACTCTGTAAGCCCTGTCAAATGAGAACAGTTGGTTTGCTGGTCAACGTCAGCAGAAACAGACCGCGTGGGGTCAAAGGGCGAGATGAGAGAGCAGCACTGGCAGCCACAGGCAGGCCTGCTGTTAAGAATCGTGTGCATTTGCTATGCTACCTCCGGCTCCCAAGCTCATGGGACATCAGTGCTGGTACCACCTTTCCACACTAGAGCAGACACCTATCGAGCAACTGGGACCTAGTTTTCCAAACATGTCCCAATAAAGAGCACACCTACTCTCATGTCTCACTCTTTGAGCCTTGTCTCTTTTGTACAACCAGGGTACTTTTTTTTTTTTATGATTTTTTAAAAGACTTTATTTTTTTTTTATTGAGAAAAGGAAAAAAAACAAGTTTCCACCTCCTCCCAGCCTCCCATTTCCCTCCCCCTCCTCCCATCCTTCCCCCCCTCCTCCAACCCTTCTCCCCCTCCCCCCACTCCTCTCCCCCTCCCTCTCCTCCAGTCCAATGGGCAGTCAGGGTTCCCTGCCCTGTGGTAAGTCCTAGGTCCTCCCCCCCTCCGTCTATATTTAGGAAGGTGAACATCCAAACTGGCTAGGCTCCCACAAAGCCAGCACATTAAGTAGGATCAAAACCCCGTGCCATTGTCCTTAGCTTCTCATCAGTCCTCATTGTTTGCCATGTTCAGAGAGACCAGATATATCCCATGCTATTTCCGTCACAGTCCAGCTACTCCATGTGCCTAATATGGTTTTTCTTTAAAGTATAATCTTATATATACTCACTCATGAGTATACTCCACAAATGAGCATGTTTAAGACTGGTTTTATCCTCTTGGTCAAGGAGAGCAAAAATATCACAGGAGAGGCTATTGGTTTTATGTTAGATATTTATGAGTGAAGACTGCACTTGTTTCTACATCCATTACATGAAATGCAATAAGGGAGCCTGAGCTTTGTACTGTGAACCAAGAGAGAATATATAAAAAAATAAACATGTATACAGGTGTCATAGATCCTAGCCAGGAGTTAACTTCTATTGTTTGGTTAAATAGCTATGGTATGTATGTCAAATGATTTCTAAACATCTGTCTATGTCAGTTAGCTACTGTTGGTCATGAACCTTGTTCATGGAATAAAAGATCTTTACAAATTAAAAAAAAAAAAAAAAAAAAAAAAGAATCGTGTGCAGCAGCCCAGAGCCAGGCTTCTAGGAAGACAGACATGGGAAACACACACACAGCTTCTCTTTTCGACTTTACTAAACAAGTAAGGCAACGCCTGGAAAAAGGTACAATTAATTGTTTGCAAGTTAAGTAACGGAGTCAAATAAATTATGACTGAGTTAACTACAAAATCCCACCTCTTCCCAAACCCCACATACAGAGACATTAATATTATAACAACAAGCATAAATGCAGCATAAGTCTTCGTGTGTAAGCTGACAAGGACACAGACGTTTCCAGCTAAGAGTGGTACTGTACGCAGCACGGATCCACACTTTAAAAATGTTCCTAGCATTCCTCTTGGGTACTTGCTTTTCACCCTCAAATGTGAACTGGGCTCTCTTCAGTCTTCAGGCCCTGTAATCAGGAGTACCGTGCTTCTTATCACTGTTCTATGGCTGTGAAGAGACGCCACAACCAAGGCAACGCCTATTGAATAAAATGCTTAACTGGGGTATCTTTATAGTTTCCGAGGCTCATCAATATTGCTGTGGCAGGGAGCTGGTGCAGGTACGCATGGCCCTGGAGAAATAGCTAAGAATTTGACATCCTCAAACAGAAGCAGGGATACTAGCTTGGGTTTCTGAAGCCTCAAAGCCCACCCCCCAGTGACTCACCTACTCCAACAAGGCCACACCGCCTAATCTTTTCAATAGTGCCACTCCCTGGTAACAAAGCGTTCAAATATGTGAGTCTATAGGGACCGTACCTATTTAAACCACCACATTCCACTCTTAGACCCCATTGGTTTGTAACCATATCATAATGCAAGTGTAGTTTGTTTAACTTCAAAAGTTTCCATACTCTGACAGTCTCAATAATATTCAAAAATCCAAACTTCAAAGTTTCTTCTGAGATTCATGACATCTCCTAACGGTAATCCCCTATAAAATCAAAATTAAAAAAAATCACATACTTCTAAAATACAATGGCACAGAATGCATATTGCCATTCCAAAAGAGGAAAAGGGGCATAGTGAGGAAATACCGGACCAAAGCAAGACTGGAAACTCAGCAGGCCAATCTCCAAACTCTGCAGCTTCATGTCTGATGTCAAAGCACTCTTCAGATCCCCAGCGCCTTTCAGCTTTGTTGACTACAACACACTTCTTCCTCTTGAGCTGATTCCACTCTCCTTTCCTTGGCAGGTCTCGCACAACTCTGGCATTTCCAACATTTTGGGGTCTCCAAGGCAGTCTAGGCTCCACCTTCACAGCTTCACACATTGTTCCTGGACCTCCACGCAGGGACACTCCTGACACAC
>NC_022015.1:83886235-83888548 GCF_000317375.1 Microtus ochrogaster
ACACTCCTGACACACTCCTGGCTATGGAGGGGATTCCACACATTGTTCTTTTCTTGGATTCTTGACTCTAAGGCCAGAACCATGTGACGGAAGCTGCCATGTTCTGCTGCTTACTGGGCCTGGGACATGGCCTCCTCATTCAACAGCATCTTCATCAGCTTTCTGTTGTAGATGGTTTCCCTCACTGTGGAAGCTCTATTTCTTTTCAGAAGTTGGAAGCTAGCTGGGTGGAGTCTTGCCCTGAGGTCAGCACTCCCTTTCTTCCAGTACTGTCAGGCTTTTCTTTAAACTTTTCATCTCCTTGAGCACTGGACTTAGCACCATTGCACTTCCTGGTGCTCTCTCTCCTCAAACTGTACATTTTGTATTTTCCTTTGCTCAGTTTGTTCATATTTATTATAGACTTGCATATGAGTGACCACTAATGATTGCACAACACAGTCAATACTAGGCTGTCTTAAAACTTCCTCTGCCAATGCCATCAATTCAAAACTCTTTAACTTAGCCTCAGGAAGATTTTTTTTAGGACAAGGGCAAAGAGCAGCCATGTTCATTGCCAAAATATCACAAGAATGGTCCTAGGCCATTTACTGATAAGCTTCACCTCTGAACCTCTGGGAGCTGGAACCACACAGATCAATCGCCCTCAGCACTGTCTTCTAGGCCCTCCTGGGATGACCCAGTAACCCTTGCTCAAAGCACCCAACTATTTTTCTAGTCCAAACTCCCAAAGCCTTCCATATTTCTCTAACAAGCATCAATATCCAGTTTCTGGTACCAACTTCTGTCTTAGTTACTGTTCTATGATTATACCATATCAAGGAAATTTTAATAAAAGAAAGCCTTTAATTGGGGGCTTGCTTACAGTTTTAGAGGTTCAGTCCTTTGACATCAAGACAGGGAGCACAGCAGCAGGCAAGGCAGCCATGGTGCTGAAGAAGTAGTTGAGAGCTACATCCTGATCCACAGAGACAGAGGGACTGGGCCTTTTGAAGTCTTGAAGCCCACCCCCAATGAGGCACTTCCTCCAACAAGGCCACACCTTCTAGTCCTTATCAAATAGTGTCACTTCCTGATGACTATGTATTCAAATATATGAGTCTATAGGAGCCACCCTTACCCAAACCACCACGCATGCTCTTCTTGTAAGAGCTGAGTAGAATAAATGCCTCAGTTAAAGTCATAATGAGCTATGGCATTTCAAAACCCTCTAAGAATCCATTCCAAGGCCGGGCAGTGGTGGCGCACACCTTTAATCCCAGCACTTGGGAGGCAGAGGCAGATGAATTCTGTGAGTTTGAGGCCAGCCTGGTCTACAGAGTGAGTTCCAGGATAGGCTCTAAAGCTACAGAGAACAAAACAAACAAACAAACGAAAGAATCTATTCCAAGTCAAACCTTTGAAGAGTGGTGATAGTAAGAATGGGAATGGCAACATAAGGGGATTTTTTTTTTAAGGTCAACATTTTTTTTTTTTCGAGACAGGGTTTCTTTGTGGTTTTGGAGCCTGTCCTGGAACTAGCTCTTGTAGACCAGGCTGGTCTCGAACTCCCAGAGATCCGCCTGCCTCTGTCTCCCAAGTGCTGGGATTAAAGGCGTGAGCCACCACCGCCTGGCTAAGGTCAACATTTTTGATTTTCAGATTGAAACCTAGGATTTCAAAAGCTTAGAATGAATCAAAATGCACTTCATTGATGAAATGGCCTCATTTTCGTGTGTGCGTGTGTGTGCGCCCGTGCACGTGTGGAGGACATGGGTATCTTACTCTGCCATGCTTTGCCTTGTTCCCTTGAGGCAGGGTCAGTCACTGAACCCGGAACAGGCTTGTGGCCAGCAGCCCCTGTCACCTTCACGTCTCTGCCCCACAGCACTAGGGTTGTGAGCACTTGCACCTATACCTGGCTTTTTACATAGGCTCTGGATTTGAACCCAGGGCCACATGTTTAGGCAGCAAGTGCTCTTATCTGCTGAGTCCTCTTCCCAGCCTCTCCTCCACTGCCTTTGTAACAACCAAAACCTTTCATTAATGTGAAGCAAATATAAAGCTATCTATCATGAAAAACTCGTATTTCTAATCAACTCCTAAAGCTTTAAGAGCTGGAGCTACAGACATTTAAGTTTCCATTACATCCCTGGCATTGCCAATTAACAAGTTTTTGTTTTGGTTATTTTCTTATTTACTATTTTTCCTCACTTTGTGCTCCAGAAGAAAGGAAGCAACAGTAAACAGAGACTGTGGATAATAAGTATAATATATGCATCGTCCCGTAAACTGTGGATAATAAGTATAATATATGCATCGTCCCGTAAACTG
>NC_022015.1:83890473-83915710 GCF_000317375.1 Microtus ochrogaster
TTTGCAGCATCGCTACCAACTTACCCACTTCTATTTGTTTCTTCAAGACTACCTGAAAGAATTAAATGAGAACCTAGGAGACAAATCGGTTATTCTAAAAATAGCATGTGATATAAACCAGTGCTACAAATAGAAACCCATGGTTCCATGAGCCAAATCTGCAGAGAAGGCTGCCAGCAACCACTAGCTGTACGCTAGCTACAACTGCAGGACTTCTCACGAGGAAAGCTATTATAAACTATTCGGTCAACACAAAGTCCCTGACTTATGACTGTCTCTCTCTGTTTATTAGTAACCAGTTTGTGAGGAAAACGCCTTGGTAATGTCACCAGTTTCCTTCAGAAGGCCAACCATCCCCCACAGCATCCGTAGATCGTGTCTTACCACATTTAGACAATACGGGTTAAGTCTGAGGTGGCAGTCAACCATATGACGCCTGTAAGACCTTGGCATGAGCCAGAGTGTGAATTAAGCATCATTCGCAGGATTTCAGCCTTAACTTTCAGATACGAGAGTGCACATGATCGTGTATGTGTTCAGGTATGTGTTGTGCTTGTGCAGGCCAGAGGGTCATCTCGTGTGTTGTTCATTGGGCTCCATCTGCTTTTAAAACAGGCTTTTTCACTATCTGAAGCTTGCCAAGTCACCTCAGCTAGCTGGTCAGGGAGGTCTAGAGACTCCCCTGTCTGCTTCCCAGGGCTAAGACTGCAAAGCACACACAGGGCTCAAGTCTCCGCAGGCCGTCTCAACAGTAGTTACTGTCTGTCTGTTTCACTATAGCCATCCAAACGTGAGCACGGGGTTATTTCACTGTGGTTGGGGTCTGTAATGTCCTGACAGCTTACAGCACTGGGCCTCCTGCATCGCGTGTGCCTTCTTTGGACGGTCTTCTCGCCCCTTCCTTAGCTCCCTCCCATCGAGACTGCACTGCACAGCCCCTGTGCTGGTCAGCACGGCTGCTCTAGTCAGTCTGCCTTCCTTCCTTCTGGCCTTCTCTGCAGCAGACAGCATCTGGCAACACCCTTTTGAAAAGTTCTAACCCCTCAACCTCCATTACACTAACTAGCCACCCTGACAATCTGCTCAGATGAAACAAACCAAGTAGGGAATTAAAAAGTGCTGCCTATCATCCAGGACAGTGCCACGCATCCTTCAGAGTAACCAGCGTCCCCTGAGACTCTCCACCAGGCAGGACAGTGCCACACATCCTTCAGAGTAACCAGCGTCCCCTGAGACTCTCTGCCAGGTAAGACAGTGCCACGCATCCTTCAGAGTAACCAGCGTCCCCTGAGACTCTCCGCCAGGCAGGCGGCTCCCAAACTGAAAACACTCCCAGGGATGACTCAATTAGCAATGTGCAAAACCCTGCCTTGGCGAAACCTGAAAACGTATGGATGACAAACCCAGAAAAATAGGTCCTAAACTTATCCTTTCAGCTCCTGCGCAAAGGTGTGCGGGGAGAATCCCTGCTCAGATGGGATAAACCGGACTCTCTGAACATAGCGGACAATGAGGACTACTGAGAACTCAAGAACAATGGCAATGGGTTTTTGATTCTAGTGCACGTGCTGGCTTTGGGGGGGCCTGGGCAGTTTGGATGCTCAACTTACTAAACCTGGATGGAGGTGGGCGGTCCTTGGACTTCCCACAGGTCAGGGAACCCTGATGGCTCTTCAAGCTGATGAGGGAGAAGGAATTGATCGGGGGAGGGGGAGGGAAATGGGAGGCGGTGGCGGGGAGGAGGCAGAAATCCTCAATAAATAAATAAATTTAAAAAAAAAAAAAAGAATCCCTGCTCAGGAAGCAGCATTCATTTTCTTGATAGCTTGTTATTTGTGAGGCACAGGCTTCCTAGTTTAAAAAGCTTCAGAAAAGCTATGACTAATAAAAATCCAGAGTCAGATACTGGGGTTCAACCTTAAGGTCAGAAAAGCAAAACAGCCAGCCACTGGCTCTTACCTCTACCTCAAACCGAAATGGGGGCAAGATCCAGTCTCCACAAATCCTCAAACTCCACACCACCCCCGAGTTCCTGTCTCCTCCCCTATATATTCCTCTCTCCACCCAGCCATATGGCTCTTGTCTCTACCTCCCTAGTGCTGGGATTAAAGGTGTGTGATACCAAGTGTTGGGATCACCTTATGTTTCTCTTTTAGACAGATTCAATTTTCTGTTGCCTAGCGTGGCCTTGAATTCCCAGAGACCCGTCTGCTTCTGTCTCCCAAGTCCTGGAATTGAATGTGTGTGCCACCACTCCCTGGCCTGTATGGCTCACTAGTATGGCTAGTTTGTTTACTCTTTGATCTTCAGGCAAGCTTTATTTATTAAAAACAAATAATATACTCCTATTTCCCTTTTTGTCTAAAATAAAAAAGGCTATAACTAATATAAGAAAAACTATATACAATAAGTACAATAACTATATACCATACAGGCAGTAAGTACATCAACAGTGTCTAGTCCATTTGCATTTGATAACTTCAGAGAAAACACTCCATATCTCTCCTATCTTGGTGAGTCCAAAGTCTTGTACCTAATTTACTTTCTATCGTAACTTGCTTTCTGCATCTGGTAAACTATAACTACAACTATCTAACCTTCAACTCCCTCAGGACCTAAGAAGGAAATAATAACTCATTCAGTAGACACCAGTGTCTAATGACTAGGGCTAAATATCAGAACTGAACAGGACAAGCTTGAGGGGATGAACTTACACCTGTCTAACTCCCTCCCTCACCCTAGGAAGCATGGTCCTGGTACAGAAGTCTGGATAGCCAGATGGAGACACGTGATTCTGTTTGTGTGCCTTCCTTTGCGCTAATCCTCTAGTGTTTAAATTCCTTGTAGACATGTAAATTACTCTACAGAGGTACTCACATAGAAAAGCTAAAAGCATTAACTACTTCCCTTGGGGGGAACTTCATTCTTTCAGAATTCCTTAGAGTCAAATACAGATGAATACCTTTGCTGGTTCATCCTAAAAGACACACATCGCGAGTGCTTACCTTAAAATTAATTTGCATCATTGGGAGGAGGTGAACTGAAGAACTGGCCATGTCTGTAGTTATGAGGGAATTGACTTCTGGAATATTGAGGCTCTGTAAAGTCCTGTATTTTTCTTGGGACATGCCCACCTTTGAACCCAAAACATCAGCAACGGCTGTAGGCAAGCAAGAGATGAAAAACAATAAAATCATGGTTCGTTAAATAAACAGGGTTATAACTTACTCAAATTAAAAAAATAACTTGCCAAATAAAAAACAAATTCACAAAAATAAACATTCACACTTTCATCACAAATAGCCAAATGACTTTGCTCTTTAGTTAGTGGAATTAACAACCAAAGCCAAAGATTTATTTTTAAAGGTCTATACTTATTTAAAAACCACAGAAGAAGTATAGAAGGCAGAGATGCCAAAAGGGCTCAGTGGTTAGGGGTGCATATCGCTCTTGCAGAGGCCCCAAGTTTGTCCTCAGCATCCTAGATGGCGACTCACAACCACGTGTAATTCCAGCTCCAAGGCAATTGGGTGCCTGCCGTCTTCTGGCCTCTGTGGGCACCTGTACTCACATGTACAAATATGTATACACGTACACATGATTAAAGATAAAATTAGTCATAAAAAAGTAAGCGGTAGTTGGAAAGGAAGACATGTTGAACCCTGGCCATATCATTCCATCTCTTGGAAGCTGACTTAGTATGGTCATATTTAAGAAGAAATAGGGAGCACTCCGCAGAGACAAAACAACACATCACCTAGACAAACTACAGGAAGACAGGAGAAACCACTCAAGAGTGAAAGTTGTATTACTCTCTGACAGTTTGCTGGTGGTTACCGCAGGAATGGCACAATATGGCTGTGCAGTAAGCACCTTTCCGAGCTAATTAAAATCACAATGCTACACAGAATTTGCTGATAAACAGTCTGTACATAAGTGTCAACGTAATGCACTTATCAAATGTTTCCATAAATTTTAGCCTTCTGGTTTAAATTTATCAAACGCTACCCATCTTCCCTTTAACTTCAAAGGTAATACTGGATCATTTCAGAAAATAAATATCAAATGCAAGAGCAGAGACTGAAAGGGCCCTTTGCAAGAGAATCTGATCTTTATAATATATTAATGCAAATTAGACACCGCTCACACCCACCTAGGAAGACTTTCTCCTTTCCGATACAGTACGTGCCACAGACAACAAGAGCACGAGGGTTTAGAGTTACGGCCTCAAAGGCAGTGTTGATGGCAAACTGGATAACCTCCTGCTGGGACGGGAAGGTAAATTCTGGGCTGCAGTATCTGTGACAAGGAAACACAGTTCTTGTTAACAGGGGAATATGAAACTGGCTCTATTGGATGCTGCTTTAGAGGAATGTAACCAGCCAGTTACATTCTCCGCGAGTACCAAGTATTCAAAGGACTTCCTCACACTGCCTAGAATGAAAATGCTCATTTCCAGTCACTGCCAATTTATGGTAGGGTAAGAGTTTTTCACAGATATTTTAATTATGTTTTTATCATCCTCAAAGAAATTTCCTGTTGGAATATTTTCTTCTCAATAAGAATATTTCCACCCAGTTACCCATTTTAACTATGAATGATAAACCTCAGTACCTATTTTTAAAACCCAAGTAACTATCAAAGAAAATATAATTGAAAGAGATTATATTTGTAGGAAAGAATTCTGACTTAATAAATAGGAAACTTAACATGAATTTTAATGTGACATTTCACATTAACGGTGCTGTCCACAGGGCTATCACCTTTCACAGATATATAAATGCATACATCACAAGAATATAGCAGACATGGGGCTGGAGAGATAGCTTAGGGGTTAAGAGGACATGCTGTTCTTCCAGGGGACCTGAGTTCAGTTCCCAGCACCCATATCAGTCAGATGCCAACCTAGCCTGTGACGCCAGCTCCAGGGGATCTAGTGTCGTAGGCCCCCACTGGCACTGCACTCAACTGCATACTCACACAGACACACAATTAAAAACAACGAAACAAATCATTTAAAAAATACAACAGCTCTATCTGGACCCAGATACAAAACACCCAGTGAAGAACTGGCCCCAAGCTGTTATCTGCATATATTTTAAGATGAAAAGAGTGATTTTGCTAAAATATAACATACTGTAAACACCAAACAAATGATTTCCCATGACTTTCAGAATTGTTTTTGCTATTCAGCCATCAAAAACAGGAAAGAATCTGGATACTTTCTCTTATGAAAACTCACAAAGACATTCAGAACCATACGAAGAATAAACACTTCTTTATTTATCTATTACTTAAAGGACACAGGAGGACACAACATCACTATGAGCCACTGGCTGGGACTTAGGGACACAGGAGGAAACAGTGTCACTGTGAGCCACTACCTGTGGGAAGGCTTGTCCTTTGTGCATCTGCTTTTTATATCTCATCCAAAAAATCCTAGAAATTTTTAATAATATTAATTCCCAACAAAACAATGGGTTATTTTAATATATGACATTACATTGTATGTAATAAATATTTATAATTTTGTCAATTATATCTTAATAAAGCTGAGACTACATAATTCAAATATAATCTCTTATGCAATTATATTTGTATCACTGAAGAATTCAAAGGTGCTACTTAAAAATTACCTTTTTAAGAAAAGAACAAAAATAATTCCAATAGTTACAAACAAAACTACATTGTAGCCCGTTTCCCCTTCACAATTATACCCAACAACTATATAGACCTTTGGAAAAAGAATAATTTAAAGGGGATTTTCTTAAAAATCTGTTTTCCAAATTTTCTGTTTTTAGTAACAGAATTGTCCTATAAAAATTTTCAAAAATAAAATAACAATAAATTATGACATTTAATTCTAAATTTGCCTTTTAGCAGGTATATTTTAAATGGCATCCTTTTGATAAACAGTCTTAAAAATAATTGGCTGTAAACCATCACTTTAATTATCTAAGCAAAAGCTTAAATTACCCATAAAATGTAGAGCAGAGCTCTCGGTGAGAAGAGAGCACCCAAAGAAAGCATGTCTTACGTGGTGTCTAAGTAGAGCGTGTGGACTCTGTGGCCTGCGAGAAGAGAGCGCTCCATGCTGGGGTTGGCTCGGAAGTCTCCCGTGTGCAGTATGACAGGGCCATTGGGAAGACGGAAAAGGATCATGGTAGCACCTGGACAGCTGGACAGAGATATCTTAGAGGAGCACAGACAAAGAACTTGGACCAAGGGCATTTCTTTCAGCATCAGTGGGAGCATGAACTTTATGAGCTGAGCACAGGTGTATGGTGGGGGGAATTGGGGAGGGAGCTGCCCAGGCCTACGGGTAAACAGTCCTAAGAAATCCTGGTTCCAGGACAGGCTGGCCCCTCAGCCCTCAGGACAGTTTCTGATTGATGAAAAGATACTAGCTTGAACAAGCAGTTATGTGAACTATGTCATCTGTGGTAAATATTTCAATAACATCAACTCCAAAAAATATCAGAACTCAAACTGGCCATGAACAAAAGGAATACTAGCAAGGCTGGACAACAACTTTTTTTTTCTTTTAAAGAATCTAACATGCTAATATAATATTGGCCTGGACTTCAGCAAGTCTAGATTTAGCCTTCTTCTTTCTCTAAATACCCGTGATCTCTATGGATAGGCTCACAGCCCAGAAGGAAGCATAGCTGGTAGCTGTGTTTGGGCGACATGAATCCTGATGGTACCTTATACTGGGGGACAGTCATAGAGGGGAAAAGATCTCACTGAGGGAGGCAGGGAGAAGAAAAAGAAAGAGACAGGTAGGGGAGAACAACAGAGACAGAGGAAAAAAAAACCCTATTTCCATGGGAAAAAGAAACATTCCAAATCTTTACAGTCTAAAATTGAATTATTATTATTTATTATTTAGCTTAAAATCATTTAGTTTAGGGTGGGAAGCAAGGCACCAATCCTCTGGTATCCAAATGGAATATAAGATTTCTCTTTATGCAAATTATATTTAAGAACATGGAAAACATCTCTGAAGAACAGTGACAACGTACTTTTTAAAAAGATGAAGTGTCATAAGTCAACATGGGTTGACAACATGGGTTACATAACAGATTCTCTCTCTACTTAATCTAATACTAAAATTATTTTTTCAAAAGTAGAAATAGGATTTACTCCAGTTAAGAGCCAAGTTCGTTAGCTCCAGGCTCTAGACCAAGCCCGCCACTGTTCCCTTTGTCAACACTTTAAAACAGGCACCCTACATGAGACTGCTGTCCTGCCTTCTGCGTCAAGTGAAAGGAGGAGGGACTTCACACTTACTGATTGGCATCCAGCAAAACAACCTTGACACCGTCCACTACACACTCAGTGTCCATCGGCAGCTGATGGACGTACTGCTCTTGCACACGGAGCTTCTGCTTCAACAAGTTGCCGGTTATCTGCAGATGGTGAATTCGTTAGTGCGGCAGCAGGACACTGAGAGTTGTGCGTCAGCGCAGCTGAGAACCATGCTGTCTGGGTAATCTCTGAAGGCTCCATCCACACCGGGAAAAAGTCTGTAAGACAGCCTCGCTACTCTTCTGCCTGCTCACCTGGGAAAGCTCGCTGTTCCCTGCAGGAGGCACAAAATGCTTCCTCACCTGGTCACGGCCCACTAGTATGGGTTTTCCCGTGTTTCTTCCTGGTATGTGGTGGAGACTCTGAACTTTCTGGAAACCTAAAGTACACATTTCTGAGGTGCCTGTGCCTCTCCACAAACTACCCGAGAGGACACTTCATGTCTGCTGTGAGGATTAAATCAAAATCCAGAAAAAGCCCCTGGGAACCGGAATTAAAATGTTCACCGTCTAACAGGCAGTTGAAGGTATTCTGTACAGTGAAACTCCCTCTCTCTTTGGCTGGGGACAGGGTCTGAGGTAGCACTGTTGCAGAACAGCCCCACCTTAGCATTATCTGTGGATGTTAGCCCTGGAAGCTACAAGTCCTCTACGGTTAAGTTACTGCCTGTATATCGGTTCGGCACTCCAAAGAGTGTTTGCTGAGTAAAACTATTGAGTATCCTGTGGGAATGTTTATTATTCTCACATAATAAAATTCATTGGTAAAAGCAGGTTGTAACTGTTGAGAGTGACAGTTTGGGATCTGCTTTATCCTTCTTCACTATAATGCTGGCTGGTCTAGTTTTCAATATTCTATTTTTTTTTTTTTTTTTTACCATGCTTCTCAAAGTCACAACATTGCACCAAGCCAGAGTTTAAAACGCTAAAACTTACCTTACTACAGTAAATTGGGAATGTGGAGTCCTTAGACAAGCCGGCATAGTGATCGGAATGGAAATGCGTGAGGAAATAGGCGGTGCAGCCTTCAACCTCACCGTACTGGAAAGCGTCCACGGTGAAGCCAGTTCCTGCAACGAGATGCCCCCGTGGGATGAACAGGAGCCAAGGTGGTCATGCATGTACCTGGGTTCCCTCAAAGATCAGGCCCCTCTGATCGGTACCTCTCATATAACTCTCAATTTAACTAGGATTTACTTAAAACGTAAATTTACCAAAAGGTAAGAATAACTTTCGTGTCTACTAAATATCCCAGTATAGAGGCTTGGGCATAGTCTCACCAAAAACAATTAGTTAAAAGACACTAAGTTACAAACCAATCATTTCTTTGCCCCAATTAATACTTTTACAATGCTGATACTTAGGGGGCAATTGAAATCTCTCATTTCTACAAAGCAGTGAACGGAGAAGGACTTAGAAGTCCAAAACCATGAATTCCCCACGGGGAGACACTTATTCACTTCTCTAGGGTTGGAAATGGTAGGGGCCAAAGGCATTACAAAGGCTGCAGTTTTCCCTGGTAGGGCCACAGTAAGTACGAGACAGACGGGGCTATCTACAGTCCTCGTTTCGTTTCAGGGTAGTGGGGAGCAAGGACAGAAGAAGGGATGGCCTCAAGAGTCTCCCCAGAGGAACAATAACAAAAATTAAGTTGAGAAATACTGTTCTGATATGAGCTTATGGAAGAAAGAGCAGATGGTGCCGGCAGGTGATGCGCGGGTAAAGACTCAGCTTCACATTTCTGCTGAGGCCACCAATACACAGCACACAGAGTGCAAAAGCAAATTGCAATCATCGCTGCAAACAAAACATCAGTGACGCATTTTTATGCGGTATTTAGAAGCTGAGGATATTACTGCTGTCTTATTGTGTGCCACTGAAGAGTTAGTGGTTTCTTTAGTAACAGAATTCATTTCCATGCGCATTTTTGTATGAACTCATCTGTGAAGGCCTGGGCAGATACTCATTTGGAATATATAAACACACGAGTTCTGATTGCTCTGAAACTGGCACTTGAGGCAGCACAGCCTGCTATCCTCCCCTTCTCTTGAGCCGCTGTGCTGCCTCGGCAGTGCTCAGCCACAGGATTTTATGATATGTGCACCGACGTCGTCTTTTCTTTCCAGCTAAATGGAACCTCCACTGCTCACTGGCCTTCCTGTAATCTATAACAGCTACCTAATCATTACAGAAGCATATAGAAAATAAATGCTTGATAAAATTCTGGTGATAATGGAGAAACAAAAACAAAAAACAAAAGTCTCAATTCTGTTAAAAGATTCATAAAGTGTTATAAAGAGCAAATAAAATATATGCTGAACACTAATTATTTCAAATATATCCACCCAGTGACAAGGAAAGTGAAGTTAAACACTGCTGTGTCTCCGCTGGGAAGCAGAAGTCAGTATTTCAACTTACCGGGGATTCTCTTATAGAACGGACAGGCTCTTCTTGCTTCCCTGGCACCAGACGACTCTGAAATGCCTCTGCTCCCTCTCTGCCGCCTGTCAAGAGTCCGGCTTACAAAGGCTTTGCTTTGGTTTAAACTGACTGCTCCCACTTCTAACCTCTGAGGTGCTCCTTCCCACGGTGAATCTGACTTTTTATGTCTCTTCCTTTGACGTTGTGTCCTCTCTTGGGACAGTTCCGTAGAGTGCTGACTCTCATTTAAATTCCCTGAATCCAATTCTAAGTCACTTAGGGAGTTTTCCGCTTTCCTCTTGCGCGGCGGGCGCCTCTTGTCCTTAGGACTCACACCTGGACTGGCATTTGGCCCACCTACCGCACTTGCCCTCGGCGACGGCTCTGCTTGTTTTTTGGGTGGTAATCCAAAAAACACACCTATGTCCATCTGCTTCATTGCCTTCTTGGAAGGTTGACTGGCATTGCACTTGGGACTGGAGGGCAAAGTGCTCAAAGATTTGGCGAGAGGCGCACCAGAAGGCTTTTCTCCCTTTCTGCAGGCACAGGCCGAGTTAGCGATGGTAGCACCCAAGCCCTTACTCCCTAACCCTCTTATTTGACTTTGGGTCGGATGCAAAGGCAGGTGATCTCCTCCCTCCTTTTCAGGCGGCTTTGACGTGGCACTTGTACGGAATGGCAGAGAGACCTGACCGCTAACAGCTGACGTTTCAATTTTCTGTGTCTGTTGGCTTGATCCAAGTGAGTGAGATCTGGGCGGCTCACCAGGTTTGGCTTTAGTGGTTTGATCATCAGAAGCGGCACACCCTACTGTTAATGCAGGCGAAAACAAGAGCAAGCCCGTGTCTGTGTGTGGTGGGGCACCTCGGGACGGAAGCTGAAATGAACCTCTCACAGCACTGCCTTCACACAAGCCACTGAACTCAGCCTGAGCCAGCAGGCTTCTCGCCCGCGGGCGGACTCCCTCTCGCTCCTTCGGGAAGGGTTTATCAAGAAATGTTTCAAATATGGCAGAGCCATCTTCTTCCAGGCAGCTGTCCTTAGAGCTCTGGGTAGAGAACAGCTCCGGCTGTGAATCATCCGGCTCTCCATCGAAGTCGTAAGTCTCCGCATCACTCTGCAGCGGGGAGTAAGAGATCTCACAGCTGCCACTGTCGCCTTCCGGCGATGGCGCCCTCGTACTCTGGGAGCTGCTTTGACCGTTTAATGCCTCCGCGGAAAGAGGCAAATCACCTCCCACAAGCTTGTCCTTCTTAACAAACCCTGCACGTTGTGGAGCCAGGGACACCTGAGGGCCCGTGGAAGCGGGAATCTTTCTGTCAGTCTCGGCTGGAAGCTGGGATGTTTTTAGACATTGTACCAGCAACGAAGAATCCTCTAAAACTTTCCTTAAATTCTCCGTGTTCAGATGCACGGGCCATTTTTCCTCGGGGTTACAGGAAGGGTCTGGCTTTGCTGCAGTAAAATGTCCAGCAG
Organism: Microtus ochrogaster; assembly: GCF_000317375.1. Classification (NCBI taxonomy): domain Eukaryota; kingdom Metazoa; phylum Chordata; class Mammalia; order Rodentia; family Cricetidae; genus Microtus; species Microtus ochrogaster. The sequence goes on from NC_022015.1 coordinate 83,901,681, forward strand.
GTGTGTGTGACGGGCTGCTGAGGGGCGCAGACACCTGTGTCGGGCTGCTGAGAGGTTCATTGCTAGCCCTACTCTGAGCAAGCAGGAGGTGAGTATATTTCTTAAAATGAGAAGGAATTGTGCAGGTACACCGAAGACCCTCGGGACACTCTGAAAATAGTTAAAAAAGAAAAAAAAGAGATCATTTTACACATAAACTTTGACAGCACTAACAAAGTAACCTCTAAGGACAAACACCACCGGTCACAATTTTATTTTGTTTTTGAGACAGCTTCTCTGTATAGCTCTGGCTTTCCTGGAACTCACTCTGTAGACCAGGCTGGCCGCGAACTCACAGAGATCCACTTGCCTTTGCAAGTGCTGGGATAAAAGGCATGCGCTACCACCCAGCCCACCGTGGGTAGCCTTGAAGAACTATGGCAATAGCTATGTCTAAGTGCATGATAGCTGTTACTGAGACCAACATTAAAACACCAAAGGTTAATTCAACATAGTTTTACAATGTACTATTTATTACATTTAAACCAAATACTTTTAGATTGCTTTTCAAATACTCTCTTCACAAGAAAATAATTTTAGATAACTTAAAAAAACAGTCATAACTCATTCTCCATATAGATCAAGTAAAATTTTCCACATGTTAAATATGACATTTATCTTAAAATATAATAACATGGCACCACTTCTGCTGCTGGCACATTTTTAAGAGACTCTGAGTCATTTCAGACGACCTTCTAGTTCCTCTTCCGGTTACTAACACGCATGATGCATACACATACCCATATTTAGAAACTAAATGTGTTTATAATTTCTATCGAACTCTAAAATAGGATAACAAATTGGCCTGGTTATTTAGCTTGTAGGGATCCTCATCCATAAAATGTTAATGCCATCTACCTTATGCTGTCCTTGTAAGAGTCAAGTAAGAGAAAGCAGAGCGGCAATAGCTCACGCAAACTTTAGTGAACATTTATGGAAAGTAACGGAGAAGCTGGGATGATGGCTCAGTCAATAAAGTACCTGCAGCACACACAAGGGCCTGGGTTCATATTACCAGCCCTTAAATAAGCAAGCCAGGCATGGCTGCACATTCTCATCTCCCAGCAATGGGGAGACAACACTGGGGCTTCTTACCTGTGTCAGAGATTGGTGGAGATTCCAAACACTCAAAAACATGCCATTGGGGCGTCTGACCTAGCAAGGAGGAAAAGGGCATCTGACAGCTTGGGCAGTATCCATCGTAAACTGGGCGTACCCTTGGGGACACTTGTTTCTTTTTGGGCGTCCTACGGCTCTTTCTTGGAGTAGTCTCTTTGCTTTCAGACTGCGGAACCTCCTCTCCAGCGCTAGAATTCTGACTGGCACCTACAGAAATCGGACAGCCTGTTTCTTCAAGGCATACGCCGGGGCCCTTTGGGTTGTCTTTATCGTCTGTGGTTCTTCTTTTGTTTCCTTTTCGTTTTGACTGGTCTTTTCCATCTGTTGCTTTTCCAACAGATTCTGGGATATTTTGAGAACAATTATTTGGATGTGCTGGTTTTGGTTTTCGTTTAGATTTATATTCCCAGATGTCTTTCTCCCAAAGTGTGTCTTCTTCTAACATGGCAAATGATTTTATGAGTATGTGAGCCTTTAGTAAATTCAGAGTCCTTTCCTTGCTACAGTTTTTAATAGGAACAAATATAACCAAAAGCCAACTAACTTGATGAGACTCTAAACCTTTGGTGATGATCGATATAGGCACACAACACACTTAGTAGCCGCTGCTCCGTTTATACCACAATAAATAAGAGGCCCTACCACAGGCTAATGTCTGTACCGTTTTCTTTACAGTGCGACACGGTTTCATTCAAGAATTTTTTTCTTTTCCAGGACTTGATTCATAAAAATAAGAATCAATCATGCCTTGAAAATTAAGCATGGTTGAGAAGTATCCGCCCAACAACTTTAAGACAGGCTCCATATAACTGTACTGAAGCTATCCTGGTTCTCGTTCACGTGGGCAAGCAAGCTCCCACTCACAAGTTGGGTCACAGTTCCTTGTCAATCGGGTGCTTCAGGTCACTACTGAAACAAGCCACACCATAATCAAAGAGGTGTGTTGGTGACAAAACTGCCCCTATTCGTGACTCATGGAGATCCGATCGGCTTCAGTTTCCCGGGTGACTCCATTTCTCCTCCACCACAGGACCAAACCCTGCACAGGGAACAAAGTTCAAACGAGTGAGACTTAGGCCACACTGCACTCCAGACAGCAGGGCCTGTCATCAGCCCCCTGTCCAGACGTCCAGAGAGGTCAAGTACAAAAAAAGCCCACAGGCTCCTCCGCAGCCCCTGCCTTTGGATCGGGGTGGGGGAAGGCCAAGGAAGGGTCAGAAGTGACTCTCAGGTTAGGCACTGACAGCTCCCAAAGCGCGGTGCCCTCTGCAGCCCGGCGGCTCGCCCTGGCATCCCTGTGGGTGCACCTGGGCTGGCAGCCCGGGACCAGCTGCAGCTGCCTCTCCGCGCCGCCTCCCCCGCTGCGAGACATGCCATTCGCTCTGGCACTTTCAGCACCGCCAGAGTAACAGGATACTCTTGTTGTTATTGTTGTTGTTGACACAGAACCACTGGCCTCACTCCCTACAATAACGACCCTTCTCCTTTGAGGATTCCTTCGCCCCCTTTACCTTTCAGCTCTTTCTTGGCGGGAACTGCCGTGCCGAATCGGCTGATCGCAGTGTAACAGTGGAACAACTGAGGAGTTTTTTGTTTTGTTTTTCTCAAGTAGGATCTTTTTAATTTGGATTTTATTTATGTTGGAAACCCTTCCGGGCTTCAAAGGGAATGGGTTCCCCAGCCCCTCTAGGGCGCGACCTGGGCGGCCTTTCCCGTGTCGAATCTGGGGCTCCGAACGTCCAGGCTTCGCGGCGGCGGCCCGGGACCTGGAAGGGGCGGGGAGGGCCGCGCAGGAGTTTGGTTACGCGCTGGGGAAGCACGGCCCTTTGGCCCCTGGCGTCAGAACGAAGGCATAGGGTAGACAGAAACGTGGGTGGCGCAGATCCGGGCGGGCCGGGCACCGCTCCGAGGCGGGAGGGCGGCGGCGCGTCGGTCCGAGCCGCGCCCTCGATCCCGGAGCCCTAGGCTGCTCGCCCAACATGGCGGCCCCCGCAGCGCGCAGTGCGAGCCTCTCGGGCCTGCTGCCCGCGCAAACCTCGCTCGAGTACGCCCTGCTGGACGCCGTCACCCAGCAGGAGAAGGACGACCTGATCTACCAGTATCTGCAGAAGGTGGACGGCTGGGAGCAGGACCTAGCGGTGCCCGAGTTTCCGGAAGGTGAGGGGCTGGCGTCGGGGATGGGGCCCCTCGCGGGTCCTCCGCTTCCTCGGGATGGGGAACGGAGCCCTTCCCGCCTGCTGGCAGGGGCGCTGGTCCCTGCGATCCGCCCACGTCCCTGAGGAGTTCCAGAGTGGCAACACGCGGGGGCGCGGGGTGCTCTGGAGGGTGAGGACCAGTGTTCGCATCTCTGCCTGGCCTGCCTCCCATGACCTCAGGGCCCCATGGATGTTGAGTGGCTTAGGTCTCCAGTGACCGGGGTACCCGGACCACCCTGTCCCTTCGTCTCTTATCCCAGCTTCACCGCTTCTTATTCCCGTCGAATACGTGCAACACAGACTGTTTTAAGCATTCCGGGAGAGAGTTTCCCTGAGGCTCAGTACAACCTCCAGGGCGCTCTTGTGTGTCTTGCCTTACAGTTAAGGAAACTGAGTCCCAGGAGGACTAGAGCACTTGCCCATTTGATAACACTAGAGTCGAACTACACTACGTTCTGCAGACCTCAGAGCTGATGCTTTTTCTAGCCCTGCCGCGCGCGCTTCCACGTTCAAAGCGGTGGCGGACCTACTGAGTTTTAAAAACTGAAGTCCGTTTTAGTTCAGCAGCCAGGGTTGAATCCTAGCTGTGGGGGTGTCAGAGCACAAGGAAATAGATACTCCCAGCAGTGTAGTTTAAACAAAATGCTGCCTTACCTTCACTTGGGAGTGTCATTGTTTAGCTTGCTGCTGTTGGCGTGGGTCCTGGCGGGGAAACTGAAACCACATGCATAGTTAATTGGTCACTTGTGGCAGGGTTCACGTCCCTCAGGATGTATCAGTACCTCTTCCATCCCACAACAGTCTTGAATGTCAGTGTCTTTCTTACCCTTTTGCACTTGACTTAAGGGGGGTTGCCACCTTTCCCCCTTTATTATTATAGTGGATTTAAAATAGTGTGGAATTGAAAAAACATGGCCGTGTAGAGGTTTATCCCATCAGAGAAACTTCAAAATAGCAGACATATATACAGGTGTATCCATATCGCCTGAAAGCTTTGTAATAAAGCAAGGAGGAAATACACCGTTAGAAACCAGCAAGCCATTGGCTAGACTTCTGGGAGAGCCTTTCAGTTTGCTTTACTACTGTGGTATTTGACCACTGTGACTCAAGGCATACTCAAGAAAAATAATCGGACTTTGTTTTCCAGATAGCTTGATTGTCTGCTGGACCCGACTGTTAAGGACAGCACGCTAAAAATGAACGAAGTGGTTGTAGCTCAGTGGTAACTGAGAGAGTACCCATGCCTCAGAAGCTGCCACCTGCAGTCTGATGGGCGGGTCCAGGCAGACCAACACTAAGCCCCTGTTCCTTCTTTGTTAGCCTTTTGCTTTTCAACACATTACTTGGCTTCTCCAGGTCTTGGTTTGTTTTTGCTTGTAAAGTGGAGCTAATATTTACTTTACAGGGTTATTATGTGGAGGGAATTGAGGCAAATTCTTGGGTAACAAGGAGACTTGCTGCGTTGGCAAGTCATTGTATTCGTTGTAATCATTGCTGCTGAAAACACATTATTCTATCTGTGAACACCTAGCACAATAACTTCAATGTGATAACACTCTGTGTCCTCAATACATCGCTTTTAACAATTTATAGAGACAGAATCTTAAATTTCTTGCATGTGGGATGTGAAATACATGTTAATTAGTTGATTTAATTAATAGTTTTGTGTCATCAATTAGGTATATAATACTTATAAGGAGAAATAATTAAATGTTTATTGAACCCTGAGACCTTTAAAGTATTTGGTGGAAATATTAATTTGATTTGAGATAATCTTTTCTAGGATTTTGTTATAATGGAATAACTGTAGTTCCCTTGCTACCATAGTCTCCATTCCTGTCTGGTTTCAGGAACCCTCTAGTTAACCACCTCAAAATAGTAAATGAAAAGTTCCCTAAAAGAACTCTCCCTACGTTTTAAGTTGTACATTATTCTAAGTAGCTCGGTGAAACTGTGCTCTCCTGTGTCTTCTCCAGCATGTCTGTCTTCTGTCTGTTCATGACTAGCCAAACCTGTCTACATTTCAGTGTCGTGTGTGCTGCTCCTCACCATGAGCCATTCAGTCGTTGTCTTGGTTTTCAGATCAGTGCTTGTGCTCAGATAATCTATTCCACTTCATAATGGCCCAAAATGCAGGAGTAATGATGATTGTTGGCTGTGCCACAAAGAACCCATGAAGTTCCTCTTGTAAAAGAGAAGGTGACTTTCCCGACTCTACAGATCTGTAGCAAGAGTGTATGTTAACCCATCAGATTGTGAACACGGAAAAAGAACTGCACAGTTTTGCCGTGTGCCTGAACTGCGAAGGTGGCTAAGTAAGGCAACACGTAAAGATGCAAGAGGGCCACTGGCCAGGCTCAGTACCCGCGGAAAGGGCCAGAGGGGACTCCTGTGTCTGTGTTCCCTATCCAACTATGGCTTTTAGTTTCTTTAAACTATTTCTGTCTACTTTGAGCTATAATTTGTGCTTTAATAGCTTTGTTTATTTACTTATAAGCAATAAATATCCTTGTTTTCTTAAATGAGTTAAATAAGGATGCTATACCTTTTAATTTAACAAAATCTTCATACTAAAGGGTTAAACTTTTGAGTCATTGTCAACTAATTATAAATTCTGTTAAAAAACTAGAGTTTAAGTTCCTATTTTTCTTTGAAGGGAAAGTAACATGATCTTCATTAGTGTTAATGTTTCTTCTAACTTTGCATTTAAAATGTTTTATTTTATACTTAGGGTTCCGTCAAACTCTAGAACATGGTAACTTCTCTTTTGTAAAATTATTTTAAGCACTTTATGTTTACCCTTGCATACATCCTGATCTTTTCCATATCTGCTTTTTAAACTTGATCTTGTTTTCGGTATTGCTTTTATATTTAATTATGCGTGTAGGGTTAGCCTCTCCCTTCACATAGATTGTACCCTCTCAACACAGCTCCTCGCTGGTCCGCTCTGCCCGACTACAGCGGCAGAAGCAGCTGACTCAATTTTTCCTGGCGCTTGCTAGGGCGACTTGCGGATAGCTGAATGGGGGGGGGGCACGAGTCTGTGCTCCCCACTTTGGGCGTCAAACTGTAAGCCAGATTTATATGTAAACATTAGCCCGAGGCGAACACGCCCCCTAATAGGTTGGGCTAACCCTACATATGCGTGCAGTTAGATTTTTAAAATAATTCCTATTTCCTCATGTTTTTGATTGACTGTGTTGACTTTATTCACTTCCCCTAGACTAGTCCACAATTTCTGAGAAAATTTAGTACTTTTTTTTTGTTACTACGCTCGCAGTTGCCTCATAACAGCGGATTTTCCGTTCTTAGCCTGTTACCATCCCTCCTCCTGTTTCTTCCCTTTGAGCCTTTAATCTCCACATGAGCTTTTACATTAAATCGTACATAACCTACCTGGTTACAATCATGAAGACGTTCTTATTTAGTAATAGAAAAGAGGCCCAGGTAGAAACAGAATAATAATTCAGATACCACAGACTTTAGTGCTGTCGTCTCTTAAAGTGTGTGACTACTTGCACTCATCTTGGAGAAAAGGTTCACATTTTAATGGGTAGTGTAGGTCAATTACCCCTTGTTCTTTCTTGTTTTCTTCAGTGGTTGTATTTTGTGTTTTGTAAACCCCAGGGTTAGAGTGGCTGAACACAGAAGAGCCTCTCTCCATTCACAAGGACCTGTGTGGGAAAGTGGTTGTCCTCGATTTCTTCACGTATTGCTGCATTAACTGTATCCACGTGCTGCCTGATCTCCACGCCCTGGAACGCAGGTTCTCTGATACAGGTATCTGCTTCTGATTGCTTACTCACAGACGGTTATACAGAGCTCCTTTGCTCCGAGGCTGTGGTGCGTGCTTCTAGGCGTGGTCCTAACCTGTGAGCAGGAAGACGCCATTTCCTGTGCTGTCAGGTTGGCCCTTCATTTCTAGAGCCCCTGATTTGCCTCCAGCTGCCACTAAACTGGCTGTGCCTGGTTTCCATGGGCTTCCTCATGAGCATGGGTTAAACTTAGTGATAACAGTTTGCTTAACTGAGAACCAGAATTTAGAGTTCAGGCTTTGTCTGAGGGTTCCTGCCTAATTTACTTTTTCATGATGAGATATTTAGAAAAGTCTTTTTCTATCCCAGGCTTAACTAAATTTGTTCTATGAGAAAAGTGAAACATCTGGCCCCAAATTGTTGCTCCTCTCTGTGTGACAGTGCAAAGGTTTAAATTACTTCGCAGGAAATGCCGTTAGGCCTCTGACGTGAAGCACAGTGGAGGGCAGAGCACAGCAGATCCTTTTCCTTTGACCTTGCATCTTTGAAAGATGATTTGTTGCAGTTAATATTTTCCAAAGCACACTGGGAAATCCTCTTACAGCATTAGAGCTTCTGGAGGTAGGAAGCATTGTGCTTAGAGTTTGCTGTCCAAGTTGGAAAATAATCAGGTTTTGATTTTTTGTTGACAACACGAGTAAAATTAATAAAGTGGTTTCATGTAGTTAAGTTTAAATGCAGCAGTAAGCTGTGTGAACAAGTTGGGGCCGCTGGTCCTCTGAGCAGATGTTGCCCTGGACCACGTGTATGCACAAATGCCAGATATCTTAGTATGTAGTCGAACAAGACCGCTGACAAAATCTAAAAATACAAATAAAGATTTAGATACTTTTAGCTATAAAATATTCTATTTGTACAATGCTAGCTGAAAGATTTACAAATGATTGAATCATCAAAACTTGATGTGTATGGATTTAAGAGCTGTGCTTTGTCATGCCCTGGGTAGTTTGTGCCTGCGTCTTTTATTCAAGCCAGCACATTTATTGAGCATGCTTCAGGAGTGTTTTTAGGAAATGTGGAACAAATCTGAATAAGAAGCATTAAGATGGCAAAATCCATTATTGTATAAAATTAATGTATGTAAATTTTTAAATTTTAATTACCTTAATAGTTTGCATACCAATCCCAGTTCCCACTCCCTTCCCTCCTCCCATCCCCTCCACTTTCCACCCTACCTCCCCCATCATCCACTCTCAGAGAGGGTAAGGCACATTGCTTTGGGGAAGCTGAGTGTCTTAGGGCTTCTATTGCTGTGAAGAGACACTGTGACCACAGCAACTTCTATAAATGGAAACATTTAATTGGGGTGACTTAGAGTTTCAGAGCATTAGTCCATTATTATCATGGCTGGCATGGCAGCATGCAGGTAGTGCTGCTGGGGAAGCAGCTGAGAGAGTTCTACATCCTGATCCACAGTCAGCAGAAAGAGATTGTGTCCCACACTGGGCATAGCATTGAGCAAAGGAGACCTCAAAGCCTGCCTCTACAGTGGCACACTTCCTCCAACAAGGCCACACCTAATAGTGCCACTCCTTATGGGCCAAGCATCCACCCACACGAGTCTGTGGAAAGGGAGGAGTTTGAGCACAGCCTGAATTACAGAGTGAAATGCCATTTCCAAACAAGGAGGGGGCGCTTAACTTCTGTCTTCAAAATTAACTTTATGGAGGTAAACTTGTGCCCCTGTGGAGAAATCCAGTCTCTTCACCAGCGGTGGGGTCATTTGCTCTCTCTCTATAGACAGTTTTATGAGGCAGCTATAAACTTGAAACTGGCCATAGGGAAGTATTTAGACCATGAGAATCAACACACACTATAAATCAAGGAATTTTGTAAATTGTTTTTGATCATTCCATCAAATCAAAGAGCTAGTTTGCTAGCATATTATGGGATGTGATTTGCTACCCAAGTGGCTGATTGCAAGGCTGGTAGATTGTAGACCAGTGGTTCTCAACTTGTGGGTTACGACCCCTTTGGGGATCACATGTCAGATATCCTTCATATCGGATACTTACATTACAATTCATGACACTAGCAAAATTACAGTTATGAAGTAGTAACGAGCTTATTTTATGGTTGGGGTCCACAGCATGAGTAACAGTGTTGAAAGGCTGCGGTGTTAGGAAGGTTAGGAGCCACTGCCACAGACTGACTGACTCCTCTGTGTCTCTGCATGTGGCTGTTGTGAATATTGTTTGTGGAATACATTTCTAAGCTTTGGAACCTGCTTTGGTAAGTGGTCTCAGACTTGCAATTTCCAAGAAACATTGCTGCAATAATATGCTACTCTATGAAAATCCTGGTAACTCCAAACAAGCATTCCAGACTTTTTTGGATAAGAGTGTTAGGGGCTGAGGTGATGCTTTTAACCAAACAATTTTACTTTCAATTCATTTTCTTTTTCAAGCCACCCTCAATGATAGTTCTTATAAAGGAGCAGTGAGGACTTAGAACCTAGGATTCCCAAGATAGTTGCCTTTGTGGCTCCAAGTGATCGCAGTGAAAGAACTCGAGCAAGGTCAAGAGGGGCTAGGAAGGACCAGATTTGGGGAGAGCACACGCAAGGTGTCAGGCCACTCTCCATGGACACACAACACACAGCTCCTTCAGCCAGGAGCTGGGACACCTTTAGCACACTGCCAGCCAGGGAACATACTGCCAGTTGTTAGGTTCCTCTCCCATGATTTGTGCTGGAGGTGCTTGCAGGAGCAGCTTCTTTTCTGTGGCCTGTTCCAGAATACCAGACTCCCTAGATGAAAACACTTATCTGGCCTAAACCACACGGTTTCTGCACAGCTTAGACATGGCAAGCCCTCTGCCTGTGCTAGAGAAAGTGGGAGCCTGTTGGCGTAGGTGCTGGGCAAGAGCCCTTCTTCCTCTAGGCTTTTTGGGAAGTTGGGTCTGCTATGTTAACTCTTACCTATATGTATTTTCCCCAATCCATCTATTTCTTATGCTGTGTTCTTAGATAGCTGAGCTCCTGTAGAGCTGTCGGTCATTTTATGGCACATTTTCAGGGCTTTAGTCTGACCAAGAACCTAATAACTTTTTTTGTCTTTTGTGTTTTGTTTCTGATCTCTGCTTCAATTTAATCTTGAGTGGTTTTGATTTCACTGTTTCCACTGCTTTAGGTGTTCTTACTGTCCAGTGTCCTCTGCCCATGGGTCACCTCCTTGCTTTGTTTCAGCCCCCCTAGCCCTGCCCCAGGCCCTCTGTATTACTGTTGTGTGTAGAGGCCAAGGTTGACTCAGGCTTCCTCCTCACTTGTGGAGTTCTCTTGTGAAGCTGGAGCTCACAGACTGGCTAAGCTGTCTGGCCAGCAGTCCCTGGGGTTGGCCTGCCTCTGTGTCTGCAGTGCTGTGATGACAGGGCCTCTGCTCTGCCCTTTGCATGGGCACCAGGAATCTGAATTCATATCTTCCCTTGAGCAGCAACACTGCCAACTGAGCCGTCTCCTGGCCCTCTTCCTTTTTAATACTATTACCCATACTGCCCCTGTGCCTGGGATGATTTCCTCTCCTTTTCATGTAATAAAGTTATGCTTGCCGTTTAGGCTGCGGGTTTTACGTTTTTAATGTCTTCGGAAGGCTTCAAATATTTTCAGTCCCTATATTTAACTAGATTTTTGTGTAGACTGTTGCTAAACTATACTTTCTGTTACAGTGTATACAATTGAATCTCTGTGTGTTTATCCTTCTGTCTTAGTCATCCTCTGTTGCTGCGAAGAGACACCATGACCAAAGCAACTCTTATAAAAGAAAGCATTTAATGGGGTTTTGCTTACAGTGTTAGAGGCTTAGTCCATAGTCGCCATGGCAAGGAGCAGACAGGCATGATACTAGAGCAGTAGCTAAGAGATTTACAGCCTGATCTGCAGGCAGCAGGCAGAGATAGAGACGTTGGGCCTGGCATGCCACACCTATTCCTCCTCCTTCCCAAGGAGATCCATTCCCTGGTGACTGTGCATTTAAATATTTGAGCCTATGGGGCCATTCTCATTCAGATCACCACACTTTCAAGTTTTTTAAATGATTTGTTTGACCAGATGGTGGTGGTGCACACCTTTAATCCCAGCAATCAGGAGGCAGAGGCAGACAGAGCTCTTTGAGTTCGAGGCTAGCCTGGTCTACAAGAGCTAATTCAAGAATAGGCTCCATAGCTACCTTGTCTAGAAAAACAGAAACAACAAAAGAAAAGAAAAGAAAAGAAAAGAAAAGAAAAGGTTTGCTTAGAAGTTATTTTATTACTGATACTTTGGAAAATGTTCTCCTTTCTTCTCTCTATTCCAGCCTTCTCACTCCTCCTTGCTTTCTTCTCTTGTTCTTTCCTACCATGTTTCTTTCTGGTTTTGATTCTTATGTTGGAAAGAGTCATAGGGGGAAGAATCTTCTCATCCTAACTTTTATGACCAAAAGCAAAATAGTTTGAGAAAAATATCTGAATATTTTAAGATACTTAATGCTAAAAAGTGAGAATAAATACACTACGAGCGAAAGTATCTGAATCAGTGTAGACATCCTATTTGTACTACCTTCTATTTACATGTTAGTGCCCCTGATTTGTGGCCTTGTGGGTGCTGCTCACGGCCTTTAATACCTGGGAGGCCCCATTTGTCATTGCTGAGTGCTTGTCAGATTGTGGCCTTTCAGTAATGTTTGAGTTTTAGATATAATAACAAGACAAGTACGGGTTTCTTTTTCCATCTTCATGGATAATGCACAAATAGGCATTCTTACCATAGATTTTATTTTCGTTCCTTAAGTCAAAATCTCTCACCTTTTCACTGGGACAGTATATGACTTCTTCACTGACAAACATGAATTTCTAGCATTACTGTTTCTGAGCTTTAGGACCATAATCATATACAATGTTGGTTACACAAACTCAGAACTAATACAGCAAGTGGCTGGCTAATGTGGGTAGTGGATTCAACATGGATACTTTGAAAAAGGGATTATAGACACCAGACATGATAAAGTGGGCCTGAGATTCCATTGTACTACTCAGGAGGGTGTGCAGTCTAAAACATGATTATTGACCTCTGTGATTTCCTGCTCAGTAATTTTAGATCACCAGGGCCATGGAAAGATGAGAAAGAAGGATGGATACTATGGTGATATTTCTAAGGAACTGAAGGAAGGTCAGGTTGTTACAACACCTTTGAGAAAAGCAAAAGATGTGGATATGTTTCTGGAACAATGAAGGATTTTCTACAAGGTAGTGACTCAGCCATATCCGTTCTTTAAAGAGATCAGTCTGACTTCTAGGGAGCAAACTCGCTGTGGGTAAGGGCTGTGTGGTCTCTGCAAACACCAGGGTTGGCAGAGTGACGATGGCAGTGTCTGCCGTTGGCTCAGACTTTTAGAAGCTGACATTGGACAGTTCGTTTTAGGCATATGAAAGTGCAGTGCAATTTTGGGGAAAAGTTCTCAGGTAACAGTTAATTCTACGTACACAGTTAAGTTTAAAGCATGCCTACATTAAAACTCTGCAAATTATGTGTGACCTCTTCCATAAAGATGGTTTCTGTACCTTAAGGGCCTAGGGGAGGATCTGGTGAGGTCTTGGTCATACCAGCAGCATGAAGGTCACCAAGCTACAAAGTACATGTGGCATCTCCCTTAAGGCTGGGTTCTGATGACTGAGAAACGATGCTCAAAATAAAGGCCTAGGAGGAAGGGTCCAGGGTTCAGCTGTGGCCTGGCCCTGCAGTTGGCACAGCTCAACAGGCTGTTAACCACACCCACTCCCAGCCTCTGGGTGACAACTGGTACACATCTCCTTTGTTGAGAAGACAGTCCTGTGTGTGTGTAACATCCTGGTTTCCCTAGTGCTTACCTGTGAGCACACAGTCCTTGTGATCTATCTCTACAGATGGATATGGAAGGCCTGGTAACGCTGTTCTGCTCTGTGAGATGGGGTAACAGACAGAAACCAGCTGTAGGGGGTTAGAGCAGTAGGGCGTAGTCATGAATTCAATATGGATTAATGAAGGCAACTCATGGGTTATTATGGAGACATTCTAGATGGAGTTCTTGCTTTTAGAATTGCATGTTTGATAATGTAGTTCTATAACAGAAAACACCAAAGAAAGTACGGATCTGGAGGGAAGGTTGTGATTCAGTTTGAAGTATCTCTGATACTTGTGTTTCATTTTCCACATAACTTGCATTGCACTTAGGATAAAGGGCTAAATTCTGACCATGATTTTCAAGGCAGGCTCTTTCTTCCTGATTGTTCTTAAGACCTTGAGCTTCCGTCCTCGTTGTATGTGCTGTCTTCTCTCCCTGAATCTTCTCCATCGCTCTCTGCCTCATTTCATCTCTCATCACTGAGATGTTGTTTAGGGGAAAGTAGGTAGAAAGTATCATGACACACTTTGATTAATAATATTTCAGCTGTATAATATGCATAAATGGCTTAACTTGTGAGTCCTTATTTGAATTTAGCTAATTTGGAATCATTGCTGTTATTTATTTCAGTGTTTGCCTTGTCCTAGATCTAGGCAGTGTCTTGCCCCGCAAGCTGCCTCCTGTGCTCATGCCATTTTTGGACTACTTCCTTTTCACACCAGAATATTTCTAGTTCCTCCTGTGCTTTCATAGCCCATCCCCCAAAGTTACCCTATCTTTAAGGAGCTCGTGGTTCCTAAGCTGACTTTGTATTTAGTTCAGTCCCTCTCAAAGACCTAAACAAGTCTTTCCAGCTGCCTCCCCCAGCAGTCACAGTGTTCATCTGAAGGGCAGGAGGAGTCACCTGTTACCCCTTATGTTTCATTTTAGCACCTCCATTACCGTGTGTGTGTGTGTGTGTGTGTGTGTGTGTGTGTGTGTGAGTGTGTGTGTGTGTGTGTGTGTGTGTG